>NC_070627.1:1309918-1412418 GCF_947347685.1 Pleuronectes platessa
GACCAGGTGACACAGGAAACAGGAAGTGAACTTCTCCAAAGCTCCTTTTCATTGGTCCAACAAGTATTTACCTTTGACTCAAACACGAATGAAAAGCTTCAGAGTGACGACCACACAACGCTGTTTTTTTAGATGGTGGTGTGGCCTAGGGGGTAAAGTGGTGGTTCTCCAACAAGAAGGGTGCCGGTTCAAACCCCACTCTTCCCCATCCGCATGCCGAAGTGTCCTTGGCAAGATACTGAACCCCTAAATGGCCCCTCATAAATGTTGAGTGTAATAATTGTAAGTCGTTTTGGACAAAAGCGTCAGCCAAATGACATGTAATGTAATTTAAAGATAATGATGTCATCATGACGTCACTTCCACCACGTGACGACACATGATTAGTTCTTGTTAATAAGCTGACTTTTCAATATATGTATAAAGCTTCAGGTCGTATCTATCGTCCAATAGGAAGCAGAGACTGTTGAATGATGCATGAAGTCATTTTCTGACCTTTTCTTCAGAAAGTGAAATGAAACTGTGACATCACATCCTGGACACTTATTTTGAAGGAGACACAGGATGTTCCTCTCTGTTTCATGGATCTCTCTGCTTGTGGTTCTTCTCTCAGCTGAACTTTGACTCAACCACACGTCACTGATCTCAGACCTGCTGCTCTGCTCTCAATCAATGTGAACGTTCTGCAGCTAAAGTGAAAATGTGATGAGTCAGTGTTTATTGGTGAAGGTGCTGAGTCGGGTCCAGTTCCAGTCACAGCTGCTTCCTGTTGTCACTGTGATGTTTGACCCGTCGCTGTCTGACTCTGACTTTGTCTTCATGTTGTTACCTGATGATTCTGAGGATTTCAGGCTGCTTCATTATTTCTGTTCAACACTTTGAATAAAACGTGACAAACATCAAACTGTGTGTTGAGACTGTTTTGGACGTTTCTGTTCAAACTTTGAAGAAACTAAAGTGATTTCAGTGTTTTGGTCGAACTCTCCCATGTTTTATTTTCCAGAATCACTCGACCTCTACGACTTTAACTGTAAATGTTTGTCTCAGAGTAAAAGAGGTTAAAGAATAGAAAAGTGTGTTAATGTGTTAAATATTGTTTATAATAGTGAATGAAACAGAAGTGACGTCTACTTGTTACGTGAACTATCAACAACCCTGTTTTATTTTCTTTATCAGACAGAATTAAACTTTGATTAAAATTAGAAATGAGTCACAATGTCCATGAGTTCATTTTTCCTTTGATCTGTTTTCTGTACAAATCATTTCTGAAGGTTTGTTTTATTCTCAGTGATGTGGCGCCCTCTGCTGCCGGGAAACTAACATTTATTTTTTCAACAACCCTGTTTTATTTTTCTTAATCAGAGGGAATTAAACTTTGCACTGAGCACTGACTCACTTTATTCACGTGCACACACACACACACACACACACAGTCTGAGGATCACATCAGTTTCAGCACATCACGTGTTTCCTGTGGATAGTGAAGCAGTGTCCACTTTATTAGGTACACCTGTGTAATGTGATGCTCAACACTCACATGTCTATAGACACATGTATGTAGACGTCATGTACAGATATGTGCTGAAGGGCTGATCAATCATTATCAATCAAACTTTATTGGTACAGACATTTTAGTACAACTTGTCCTTTACAAAATAAAAGCCTTATGAACAACACGTAAAAAGCTACAAATTATAAAATTAAATTACATTTGAAAACACTAAAGATACAAGTTTAAAATACGAAGAAAAATGGAATAAAAAAATACAAATGAAATTAGAAAAAATACTGTGAAGATTAAATAAAAGACGAAGACAAATATAAAATATTTAAAAACAATATACAGTAAGTATATCATGAGTCATCGTGCCGAGTTGTTTTATTTTGAAGGCTTGTGACGTCATGCTGCAGCTGCGGAAGAGGATATAAGTGAAAGAGTTAGAGATGAGAGAGACAGAGAGAGAGAGAGAGAGAGAGCAGCGAGTGAAGCAGTCAGTGACGTCACAGCCACGGTCAATACGTCACAACTGAACTCGGACAACGATGAAGCTTCTTCTGCTCGTGAGTTTCATGAGTCTGTGGAGAAGAAGCGATGGAACCGGTGAGAAAAGAAACGGGGGGGGGGGGGGGGGGGAGTGTGTATGTGTGTGTGGGTGTCAGAGAGAGAGAGTGGCAGATTGTGTGTGTGTGTGTGTGTGTGTGTGTGTGTGTGTGTGTGTGTGTGTGTGTGTGTCACTGACTCACCTTTAAAGGACTGATTAACACTTGGTTCAGGTTCATGTTGAGGTTGTAGAGTTTGAGGGTTTAGTTGTGATGGTTAAGGTTTGGGTTAGGGAATACATTATGCCAACGAGTGTCCTCACAACTATAGAGAGACATGCATGTGTGTGTGTGTGTGTGTGTATGTGTGTGTGTGTTTGTGAGGGAGACAGACAGAGTGTGTGCACATGCACTTGTGCTCCTGCACGTGCACGTGCAGGGCGGTGTCTCCATCCTGTTGTCAGTGCGTGGATCACAGAGATGTGAAGTAACGAAGTACAAATACTCAGTTTCTGTACTTCAGGAGGTTAGTACTTTTCTTGGAGGCTCAGATGAAAGCAGATTCAAAATGTGATGACGTCATCCGGCTCCTCTGCTACATACGTGTTGGTCATGTTCTAAAATCCATGGAGGTTCTTTTCATCAGGTGAAGATAAGTGGAAGGAAACTCTGCTCAGTGTATGTGTCATTCAGTGATAATGAGATTTACTATCAATGCCCCCCCCCCCCCCCCCTCCCTCATAGTGCTGAGCAGATGAAGAGGGGGTTTTCATTTCTGGGTGAACTATCCCTTTAATTAATTTCATTCTTATTCATTTGAACTCACGTGTCTGTATCTCTGTTCTTCATCTTCTTCTTCTCTTGAATTTCTGATTAAATGTAAACCTGCCTGAACACGTTTATCTAGTTCTGAAGAAACCGTTTCCTTCTTCCCACGCGTTTTAGTTTCTTACTGGTGCAGTAACATCCTGGTGTATGAACGTGGGCGTCACTGGCACCAGTGAGACTGTAAAAGGTGGTAACAGGTGGATCTTATCTCCAAGTGACTTCACGTGGTTTCATTTCCACTGAAGAGCTCAAGTGTTCATTCATTCATTTATGTTTCGCCACTAGGGGGCAGTAGAACCAACTGAACACAAGGTGGTCTTCAGGGTTTTTGGAGAATTTGGTCTCAAATGAGCAGAAACCAGAGAGAGACACAAATAAAACCTCCAACAAAAGGTTCTGTGGGGAAGCTTCAGGGATCAACGTCTTCAAAACAAACTTCTAAAGTTTGGTGATGATATTAATCCACTTTCCTGGCTCCACACTCTGTCTGTTCTCCCCACCAGGGGGCGTCGTTTCCACTCAGCATCAATACACATGAGGGACAAGGACCAATCCCAGCGTCTGGTCAGAACAGCAGGATTCTGGGATATTGAGGCAGGAAGCAGAAGCAGAGAGATCCGTCCAATCAGAGCAATGGTGGAGGAGAAATGTGACTCGTCTCTAAACTGCTGTTTGACTGTGGTGAACACGTGTTGATGTGTTTTCTGTCTTTCTTTTAAACCTGATGTCGTGCATGTGAACTCACTGATGTGCACGTGTGTGTGTTCCAGGTGCAGCCCCCATCAACAAACTGGTGGTGAAAGAAGGGGATGATGTCATTTTACCATGTTCCTTCAGCAGCGAGAACATCAGGCAGGAGCTCTACGACTGGAAGAAGGACAAACGCCAGGAGGTGTTCATGTACGATAAGGGAAAAGTTTATGATAAGGGCGATAACCGTCAGGACGAGCAGTTCAGAGGTCGCGTCTTTCATTTCCCAGAACATCTGGACGTGGGTAACGCCTCCATAGTCATCAGAGACACCAAGTCGACTGACAGTGGAAACTACACCTGTTTATTTCCACTTCTTGTTCCAGAGAGACGATCGAACATTGAACTCATCGTCGGTGAGTTTTTCCATAAAACTGTTGAAAAGATGATTTACAGTCTGAGGCGTTTCCTGACTCTTTGTCCAGAACAGACACAAACCAGTATCATCTGTAAACTGGTTTAAACTCAACACTGTTTTTATTCTGTTTAGTTTTACATGTTAAACGTCTGTTTATCGATAAGTTTCCATATTCACGTGTTTTGTCAGATTGATGACATCACACAGAGACTCTGACATCATGGTGTTTTCTTCTTATCTTTTAGATCCTATCTTAACCTCTTAGGGCACATTTTTCACACGTGCACACGTGTCTCTTTACACTTTCCCATTTTAAACTGGGATTCAAACCCGCAGCAGGAGCAGCTGATGTGTTTCCTCTGCGTCAGTGTAAAGTAACGTCTCCGAGGTTTCATCGTGTGCGTTGATGTTTCTCACGGCTCTGAGACACTCGATGTGCCGAACGATGACACTGCAGAAAATACCTGTTTCCTTCTGGTGTTGTCTTGACTTCCTGTTTGAGAGCGGACCAATCAGAGGTGATGGGAGTTATCAGGCTGAAACTCTCAGGATCTCTGCCTCCACTCGTCTTCTACATCTGCACCAAGTTTCATGTTGAAGGCCTCAAGTGGCTCTGAGCTGTTTGACAGAGTGCAGTACCGAGCCCGTCCATCAGGTGGACACAGAACTTCATTACACTTCTCCAAAGTGAACAGATTAAGAAGATAAACGTGTTTTCTGACGCAGGAAATGTTCGTTAAAGTTAAAGTTGTCAATAAAGAATAAGTTGTTGATATTTAGATCAAGTTTAACATGTTTAATCTGATTGAATCACGTGAGTTTGGATGATAAACGAGTTTCTGTGTCTCTCTGCCACCGGAAGTCAGGCTCAACTCACTTCCATATATGGTCACACAGGTACATTGACCGGACACTTCCTCGGAGTGGTTTCACGGTGCTGGCTTTCTATTGGATGAAGCAGCTGTCACTCAAACACGCCGGGAGCTCCTGTGAGGTTGCTGTCCTTTGATTGGCTGCTGGAGTTAACAGGTTCGTTATCCTCGTCACTTTAGATTGTAGACAGACGCTGATTGGTTGTTGTGCAGGTGGGCGGGTCCTGATGTCAGAGATACTGATCACGATTGGTTTCATCTTTGATGGAGTCTGTCAAATGGGCGGAGCTGTGGTTGTTCGTGAAGTTTGAGGAGCAGCGTTAAAACTGAACCAGAGAAATGATCACTTTATTCAGGGGATTGTGTCACTTCCGGTCCAGATGCAACCAGGTGGATTTAATCTGAGTTCTTTTCTGCGGTCAAATGTTTCCACTTTGTCTCTGACGTCACGTGTTCCTCCGTGAGACGGGTTTGAACTGCGGTGACGCGCGTTAGCATGTTAGCTCCTCAACAGTCCGCTGCCGTAAAGTAACACGCTGCCGGTGTCGTGTCGTGAACGTTCCCTGTGGACTCCTCCCTCGTTCGTTCATGAACACGTGATGTTTCCAACGAGATATGAAACGTGTGGATTCAACAGGAAAACGTTTCTAACAGCGACTGGTTCAGAGTCACGTGTTCATCTCGGGTCGCCTGCAACCTCCAATCCTCTTGAGGTTAAAAGACCGAAGTGATGAGAACATCCCAGGTGAGTCGGGTCCTGATGACGTCACTGACCTTCTGCCCTCACCTGTATGTGCTGTTGGTTTTATTCATCGTACTTTACAAAAGTAAAGTCTCATTGTTTACAGACATTTATATGTATTTATATTTATTTGTTAATCAGTTAATGAAGCAGCAGGTTTATAACAAACACTTTATCTCACAGTTTTAATCAGATTCTAGTTAAAACTGTGACATGGGATCAGAACTTAGATCAGATCACTACAGTTGATCACTTTGTTTAACTTCTATAACGCACTGACATTGAAAAAAGTGAACACAAATGTCCACACTCCATTACCTTCAGTCAGTTCACTGTTAAGCAGGTAATGACATGTAAAACTAATTAAGTTTAATTTAGAAGTTCTGTATTAAATTCTACTTTAATCAAGATTTTAATGTTCAATCATGTTTATTTCCATGAAAACGTCTAAAGCCCCACAAAGTTCAAGTGTCCTTCGATTTTCAAGGCGGCAACGTGACAGAAAACAGGTCTTAAAATCTATTGACCACCAAATATTTGTTTAAAAAATGAAAGTAATTTGACAAATCATGTCCTGTTAGAGCAGGGATCTAGATCTGATGATTAATCTGTGCATTTCTATGTTTTATTCTTTATTCTTTAGGAGCATCCCCAGAGCCAAACCTCAAAATACTTGGTGAAACAAAGGATGGAGTTCAGCTGCAGTGTTCTGTTCGAGGTGTGTTTCCAAAACCTGATGTTCAGTGGCAGAACAGAGCTGGAGACATTGTTCCTGCTGAAGAACCTCAGGTCTCTGAAAGAGGAGGCAGATATGACATCATCCTCCAAACGACTGTGAACAAGACCGACCACTATCGCTGTGTCTCCACTCAGGAGGAGATCAACCACCAGACTCATGCTGAGACATATGTACCTGTCCATGGTGAGTTTTGTTGAATTTCTACTTCTACATTCTTTCATTCATCATCTATACAGCTCTTCTCCAGAGGGTCTCAAGCTGGCTAGAGCCAATCACAGCTGATATTGAGCCAGAGGCAGGTAAACCCTGGACAGGTATTAACATCCATCCTGAGTGATCCCATCACAAGTGTTCAGGTCTAAGTTCAGGTCTGAACGCATCTAACTAGGTCATCAGTGCTTCCTGAGATCTGATCACTAGGACCATGTTCAGAGGTCATGGACACAAGTTGTTTCATCAGTGTGAAGGTCGATGTGTCCTGGGTCACATGTGAAGGACAGATACCAGCTGACAACTGACCTGCACAGTTTGATAATGAGTCAAACACATTTTTACACTTCTTATACGTCTGTGTGTTTAGATCAGTCACACACACACACACACACACACAGTCAGTGAGGTCAGGCTCCTCCAGCTGCAGCTCACATCTGTCCAGGTGATAAACTGTGTGTTTGTGCTGAATCAACACAAAGTGTAAAAACACTGATGGTCACATTCACAGGACTAAATGAGCTTCAGTGTGAATTCACCTTTTAGCAGCAGGAAGGTCCTGAGTCCTCGTCTCTGGACTGTGGAGACGGACGATATGAGCTGGACATGATCCACAGTGACACTCTGATTGTCCACTGCTGTTTGTCCTGGTGTTTCAGAGAAAGTGTTTGAGCTCAGAACCTGAGCTCATTGACAAGTGGAGCTGAACACAAACCTTTCAGTCCTGAAACACACGTGTGAGCTGTGTCTCCTGAAGCTGCACCTTTCCTCCACACTGACAATCACCAGACTCTTTATGAAACATCTGCAAACACCTGGTTGGATTCTGAGAGGCTGATCACATGACACACTTGAAGGTCACAGATTCTTCAACAGTCCAACTCTGTCTCATGAAGAAGTGAATGTAGCTTCTCAGCTGGTTCCTCCATCTCTTCTTCAGGGACAGGAACAGACTGAAGTTCAGCTCTGACTCGGAGCCTCTTCATCCACAGTCTGTGACTCTTTCAGTCCAGAGGACTACTCTCTGGAGACCAGAGGCCTGTGGTGTTGGTCCACTGCCTCCACTGGGAATCCTCTGGTTCCCATCAGTCCTGCAGCTGGAGCAGCAGCTGGTTGGAGAGTGACACTTGGTTTAACCAGTTAGAACTGAACTGGTTCCTGTTAACAGAGAGCTTCATGAATACAGTTTATTATAGAGGAGATTTCTGCTTCACTGGATTCAAACGGGTGAAGACACAGAATCAGTTGTTAGAAATTAAAATCTTTAGAAATAGAAAAGTAATAAAAAGAGTTTTTCATTGAGTCATCATGTGACCCAGTGTTCACTTTATTAGGAACACCTGCACATTCTGCTGCAGCTCAACACAACAGCTCCGTCATCAATTCTCCAAAGTTTCTAAAGCTCAGCTTCTGTTGTCAGACATGTTTAAACTCAGTGATGTGATTATTACTGAGGTCCCAGTTACATGTGGTGTTGTACTGGACCACATGACACTAAGAACTGTCTCTTTCATTTAACCTCCCTGCTTAGAAACACCAGGGATCAGAATATTAGGAACAGCTCTGAACATGACACAGTCCAGTTCAACAGCATCACTGACCTCTGACCTCAGGGATCGAACCTGTGACTGAATCTAAAACCTGTGACTAAAGAAACTGAACATTACAGGAGTCGTGATGTGTTCAGGTTGAACAAGTGGACCTAATAAAGTGACTCAGAAATAACTTTGATGTAAAAGGAAATAATGTTCACATGGTTTCAAGACACTGAAGCTGTTTTCAGACACCAGCTCCAGAAAATGTTGACAGGACATTTTCTGTAGTAAGTGATAAGTGTGAAGCAGCAGCAGGTTGTCGGGTCCGACTCATTCAAACAGGAACATGTGGGAACATTCAGGCGAGGGGCGGAGCCTGTAGAGCAGCAGGGGGCCGGACATAACGTATACATTCTGCTGTGGAAAGATCAGGAAAAATGTTCAGAGCAACTGACAACTGGCAACAGACATTTGACATATCACTTAAAGCTCCTCTGGAAAAGTCCAGGAACAGGTCCAGGGTCATTTCAGGTCTGAAGACTGTTTGAAAAGTTATTAAACAGGTATTCAAGTTAAAATGTTTGAATGGTCTTTCCACTGTGCTGGGATTTGTTATATAGTCTTTTTTATTTTCAACATAAAAAAGGAAAGAAGGGATGAACTAGAACATCCCGACATCACATTTCTAATGCTGTTAATCATCTGTCCTGCATTGTTCACAGGTGCAGCTTCAAAACCACATGTCACAATTCTTCATCAAACAGAAGAGGGAGTTAAGCTGCAGTGTGAGGTTCTTGGTGCGTTTCCAAAACCTGTCGTTCAGTGGCAGAACAGAGATGGAGACATTGTTCCTGCTGAAGAACCTCAGGTCACTGAAAGAGGAGGCAGCTATGACATCATCCTCCAAACGACTGTGACCAAGACCGACCACTATCGCTGTGTCTCCACTCAGGAAGAGATCAATCACCAGATATATGATCAGACATATGTCATTGTCCATGGTGAGTTTCTTTATATTTCTGCTTTTAATCATCCATCATCTACACCACTCATCTTCTGAGAGTCGAGGGGGGGGGGGGGGGGTTCACCTGTCAGTCAAACACTGAGCTTCACAGACAGAGACAAACCAGCATCGTTCACACCACCCAGTGATTTAGATCAACCAGTAGAACACAGCCTCATGTCTCTATGGGAGGAAGGTGGAGGAACCAGAGAGAACCCACTGACACAGGGAGAACAAACTGCTGATCACTTCACAGGTTAGAACCCACAACCTTCCTCCTGTGAGGAGACAGCTCCAAACCGCTGGACCACCGTGCCGTCAATGAAACTTTTAGAAAGTTTTAATGTCCATTTTTTTTTCTAAATGTTAACAAATATTGAGACTGAACAGAAACTGAACGGTGACTAAGTTTACGTGGACAATATTCAGACTGTGACCTCATTCAGAAAAGACAGTACTTATATAACGGTGTTCAAATGAGTTGTTTATAAAATCATTGATTCATATTTTACATTCTAATGAGCAGAGCTGGAAACATGAAGCATCTTTTTCATATCTGTAGTAATTGTTGAAGCATCAGAAGCTGATGAGAGAATCTCTGGAATCTGAACGATGAATTCAAATTCACAAATCGTGACCGTGTCTGTTGTGTCACAGCAAAATAAAAGATGTGTAACATTTTCCTGAAGTCAAACCCAGACTCCACGTAGATCTCTGGTGAGTGTTTGAGCTGAAACAGAAGAATTACACCAGGATGGATTATTAACAGAGTCTGAGCCGAGCAGGAGGAACGTGATCTTTGATCCCAAATATGAGCAGAGCCGTCTCGGTTTGGTTCAATCAAGTATTTATTAAGAAGCAATGAAAAGGTATGAAAAGTTCAGCAAAGCAATGGGCACCCAACGCACAGCCCCCCCCCCCTCTAGCAGCACCGCACAGTCAAGAGTCACAAGGACGGTGGTTGTAATATTTATAACAGTAGGTAGAACAGGATTGGTCAATAACGAGGGGAAGTCTTCCTTGATGGTGAGCAGGTGTAGAACCATCCTCCTGGTACTGGAACCAGGAAATGACGAGGAGCCGCTCCCAGTTTAGCCCCTCCTTCCACCACTGCTGGGAAAATCTTCATATCATGACAGTGCGATTTTGTGTTTTGAGAAAAAGCCTTGTGAGTCTTCAGTGAGCATGAGCAATCAGAATTCTTTCTAAGGCGTATGTCATAGTTTTCTTATGAGCACAGTGCATTCATGTATGTGATGTTGATTAAAGCTGAGGAGTTATGGTTTAATATGAAAAGTTAGGTATGAGAACAAGTTAAAGTAAAGTTTATTGTATGCACAGATTTACAGTTCCCACAACAGACAGCGGCTCTTATCAAGACATGTGTGAGACTGACCAGTGATGAGACACACACACATTCTAACAACTTCAAGATTAACACCAAGCAGCAAAGGTTATAAAAGTCCCTATGTCCCCCCCCCCCACCCCCCCCCCCCTTACTTTGTTTAGAGTTCAGTTCTATTGCAGAGACACACAGACAAAATTTAAAATCCCAACAAAGCGGAGCAGGAGGAACGTGAGCAGAAGATGGAGGCTCACGTCACTGAGCCTGGAGACCTTCATCCCTCTGGTGTTTCTATCTGCTCATCACTTCACATGTGAACCTTTAGTTCTGTGTGAAGGTTGTGACGTCCAGTCTGCTCCACAGGAAGTGACGCTGTCTTCTGTCCTCTCTTTCAGACAATCACACTCTACTGATTGGTGTAGGTGTTGCTGTTGGCTTTGCTGTTGGTGGGATTGTTGTCGGTCTTGTTGTTTACTTTGCGCTAACAAAGAAAACACACTCAGCAGTTAGAACTAATCCAGGTAAGTTTAATTCATGTATTAAATCAACACAATGATGAACACAAACAATTCTTCATCTGATGTTTAGAGTCTTGACAGAGACACAAAGATTTCTGTTGGTATTTATCATCGACTGTGAATAAAGACGAACATGACTGTTAACAATCTATATCGCCCCCTGGTGGCTGATGGCAGTATAGGTCATAATCCCTTTTTATATACAGTCACTGATAGTGTAGTTATTTACTGTGTGAAGTTAAATACAGTTTGTTTTTATTTACAGGGTAAAGTTCCCAAAGCGAATGAAAAGCTTCAGAGTGACGACCACACAACGCTGTTTATTTAAAGATGATGATGTCATCATGACCTCACTTCCACCACGTGACGACACATGATTGGTTCTTGTAAATAAGCTGATTTTTCAATATATGTATAAAAGCTTCAGGTTGTATCTATCGTCCAATAGGAAGCAGAGACTGTTGAATGATGCATGAAGTCATTTTCTGACCTTTTCTTCAGAAAGTGAAATGAAACTGTGACATCACATCCTGAACACGTATTTTGAAGGAGACACAGGATGTTCCTCTCTGTTTCATGATCTCTCTGCTTGTGGTTCTTCTCTCAGCTGAACTTTGACTCAACCACACGTCACTGATCTCAGACCTGCTGCTCTGCTCTCAATCAATGTGAATGTTCTGCAGCTAAAGTGAAAATGTGATGAGTCAGTGTTTATTGGTGAAGGTGCTGAGTCGGGTCCAGTTCCAGTCACAGCTGCTTCCTGTTGTCACTGTGATGTTTGACCCGTCGCTGTCTGACTCTGACTTTGTCTTCATGTTGTTACCTGATGATTCTGAGGATTTCAGGCTGCTTCATTATTTCTGTTCAACACTTTGAATAAAACGTGACAAACATCAAACTGTGTGTTGAGACTGTTTTGGACGTTTCTGTTCAAACTGTGAAGAAACTAGTTTCAAGAGTTTATTGTTTAATTCACAACAATCACATGAAGCAGTCGCTGGCAATGAAATGCTCGGGTCACAGGCTCTTATAGCAATGCTCAGAATATTACAAGCAAACATTTTTTTGAATAAAATAGAAAATAAAATATATATATATATACACCTGAAGAAAAAACAATAGTGCAATCTGCTACGATGCTGGTTTAGCGGAGTTAAAACAGATTGGAGGAGTTTAACAGTCTTATGGCCTCAGGGATGAAACTGTCTCTGAGCCTGGTGGTGCCGGCCCGTCGGCCAGACACCAGCAGACAGAAGAGTTTATGGTTTGGGTGAAAGGGGTCTTTAATGATCCGGTTGCTCTTCTTCCTCCACCGCTGGGTGTAGAGGTCCTCCATGGATGGGAGCTCCGTCCTGGTGAAGTGCTGGGCAGACTGCACCACCCTCTGTGAAGCCTCACGGTTCATGGCAGTGCTGCTGCCAGTCAGGATGCTCTCTATGCTGTCTGGCCGTCTTCCTGATGGAGTCTGTGTGATGGGTCCAGGTCAGGTCATCAGTGATGTGGACCCCGAGGAACCTGAAGCTGCTGACTCGCTCCACCGTGGTCCCGTTGATGGAGAGGGGGGGGGGGGCGTGTTCTTCTCCTCCTCTCTTCCTGTAGTCCACGATCAGCTCCTTCGTTTTGCTGACGTTGAGATGGAGGTTGTTGTCCTGGCACCAAGATGTCAGGGTCTGACCTCCTCTCTGTAGACCTTCTCCTCGTGGCCGGTGATCAGGCCTATGACAGTCCATCAATCAAGTTTTGATCGTTAAGTTTAAACTTAAGGATGTGGTGCTGCCTGTCTCCACCACCTGTGGTCTGCCCGTCAGGAAGTTCAGGATCCACTCAGAGGGCGATGTGGAGCCCAGGTCTCTGAGCCTGGTGACGAGCTTCAGGGACACGATGGTGTTGAAGCTGAACTGAAGTCGATGAACAGAATCCTCACATGTGTGTCCCTCTGGTCCAGGTGGGAGAGGGCAGTGTGGGGGGAGGGAGATGGCATCTGCAGTCGACCTATTTGACCTGTAGGGAACTGAAGAGGCTCCAGAGAGTCAGGGAGGGAGGAGGTGATGAAGGGAGGGAGGAGGTGATGAAGAGAGGGAGGAGGTGATGAAGAGGGGGAGGAGGTGATGAAGGGGGGGAGGAGGTGATGAAGAGAGGGAGGAGGTGATGAAGAGAGGGAGGAGGTGATGAAGAGAGGGAGGAGGTGATGAAGAGAGGGAGGAGGTGATGAAGGGAGGGAGGAGGTGATGAAGGGCTGAACTAAAGTGACTTCAGTGTTTTGGTCGAACTCTCCGATGTTTTATTTTCCTGAATCACTCGGCCTCTACGACTGTAACTAAATGTTTGTCTCAGAGTAAAAGAGGTTAAAGAAAAGCTGCAGTGAAGAAATGAAAATATGTGAAATGTTTATAATAGTGAATGAAACAGAAGTGACGTCTAGTTGTTTCGTGAACTTTCAACAACCCTGTTTTATTTTCTTTATCAGATTGAATTAAACTTTTATTACAATTAGAAATGAATTAGAAATGATTTCTGAAGGTTTGTTTTATTCTCAGTGATGTGGCGCCCCCTGCTGCCGGGAAACTAACATTTATTTTTTCAACAACCCTGTTTTATTTTCTTAAGCTGAGGGACATCAACTTTGCACTGAACAGGGACTCATTTTATTCACGTGCACACACACACACAGTCTGAGGATCACATTAGTTTTTCTTTCAGCACAAAATGTGTTTCCTGTGGATAGTGAAGCAGTGTCCACTTTATTAGGTACACCTGTGTAATGTGATGCTCAATCCTCACATGTCTATAAAGACACATGTGTGTAGACGTCATGTACAGATATGTGCTGAAGGGCTGATCAATCATTATCAATCAAACTTTATTGGTATAGACGTTTTATTACAACTTGTCCTTTACAAAATAAAAGCCATATGAACAACACGTAAGTAATGAAGAAGTAAAATAATAAGAAATCTATAACAACACATTTTTTAAGATCAGATTAGATATGAAAACACTAAAGGTAAAAGGATTAAATACTAAGGGAAATTGATAAAATAAAAATACTGTGATGAAGATTAAATAATGCAGTGACGTCATGCTGCGAAAGCGAAAGAGAAGTGGCGAGAGAGAGAGAGAGAGAGACAGAGAGAGAGAGAGAGAGAGCGAGCAGCAACCTCACAGTCACGGTCAATACGTCACAACTGGACTCGGACAACGATGAAACTTCTTCTGCTCGTGAGTTTCCTGAGTCTGTGGAGAAGAAGCGATGGAACCGGTGAGAAAAGAAACGGAGGAGGAGGGGGTACCAAGCGGGTACAAACCTGCTGAGCGACCAGGTCAATGCGGAAATACAAACAGCTGCAGTTCACTGGGTGGCCACTTGAGGCTCCAGGAATGATCCATTGACTCCCATGTTAAAAAGCCTGACTTTAGAGCAAAAAACGGTTTTAGTCTCAAACACTAAGTTCTTCCTTCATGACAACTCTGAGGGGGGCTGAACTTTTTTCTAAAAGTTATATAGAGGTCTGAAATTATGAATAATTATCACTTGATGGACAGGTGACATTACTGCTCGGCTTTTAGATTACATGTCATTTGGCAGATGCTTTTATCCAAAGCGACATACAATTAGTGCATTCAACATCTATGAGGGGCCATTTAGGGGTTCAGTATCTTGCCCAAGGAGCAGAGGTGTGGACTCGAGTCACATGACTTGGACTCGAGTCAGACTCGAGTCATGAATTTGATGACTTTAGACTCGACTTGACAAAATGTAAAGAGACTTGCAACTCGACTTGGACTTCAACCTCAATGACTCGTGACTCCACTTGGACTTGAGCCGTTTGATTTGATAAGACTTGCTCTTTTCCCCAAAGCACAAAGATTAAAAAGTATGTTATTAAGGAGCGCTCTGTATCATTCATCGTGTTTGTGTGCGTCTGTGTGTGTGTGTGTGCAGCGCCGCCGCTCCCAGAACGCGCACTACGCGCTGTGCGTTGGGCACCAAGTCCTGAGGGGGCACCAAAAAAAAAGCAACTGAAAAATCATCATAGTTATAATAATTATGTAGCCGAGCGTTTGGTTGTATCATAAGTTCCGGCTTCAGCCGACAGAGGACACGAGAGCAGGTCATGCGCTCGGGACAGCACACCCGTTTATCCTCCGTTCACTTTACAACTTCACTCATCACAGCACCCACTTCCTTTAAACCCCCTTTCAAAATAAGAGTCACTACCAACAACCCACTTAAAACCGGAAATACAAATCAACCCTCAACAATAACGTCATTAAATAAATTAGCTTACAATTATAATGCCGATATTATTTCAGTATAGAAATATTAGGTTCCTTTAATGTATATCACAAAAAAGGCAGAACAAGAGATATATTAAATTGCTCAAAAAAAGTTAAAGAAGATTGACTATTCTTGTTTGTACTTATTGATGATTATTTAATGTAATTATAGAGGAGTTATGCTTAGGGCACCAAAATGGCTCGCAGCGGCACTTGGTGGAATCATACTACGTCCCCATCGTGCACAAATGACTGACAGACTTTTGGCCAATTTGGTCTTTTGCAAATGCAATGCAGCATAGGGCCCTGACATATAAAAAGCACAACCCCGTTCATTGTTATGTTCAAGTATTTGTTACGTTTCTCACATGTACACACACAGACAATATGAGGTGAGATAAATGAGATGAGATAAACACAGGACAGGACAGAAACTGCTGTGGAACTAGTTAAAATTCTAAATACAATGTTAGCACTTTTGTACAAATAATTACAGGTTCACTTGTTTTTTCAAATGGGTTCATTCTGTAGGAGTCGTTTAAAATGAAGAATATTCTTGCAAAATATGAGTTAAATGTTAAAATTGACTGGTTAATAGTGCAATAGGGAAGTGCAATGTTGGCACAATTTTTTTTCTGTAATTTCAATTGCACTAGTTTTAATAAATAAATAAATACAGATTTAAAAAGCATACATGATCTGTGTAAATATATTATTACTCAGTGATCAAAAGGACTCGAAAAGACTCGAAACTCAAACTGCAGGACTTGGACTTGACTTGAGACTTGACTCGGGACTTGCAAAAAAATGACCTGGTCCCACCTCTGCCAAGGAGACTCCGGCATGCAGATGGGGAAGAGTAAGGATTGAACCGCCAACCTTCTTGTTGGAGGATGACCGCTCTACCCCCTAGGCCACACCTGCCCGGCTTTAGCTGAGTTTAACCACTCTTAATCAATAGACATGAGGGGAAAGGACCAATCCCAGTGTCTGGTCAGAACAGCAGGATTCTGGGATATTGAGGCAGGAAGCAGAAGCAGAGAGATCCGTCCAATCAGAGCAATGGTGGAGGAGAAATGTGACTCGTCTCTAAACTGCTGTTTGACTGTGGTGAACATGTGTTGATGTGTTTTCTGTCTTTCTGTTAAACCTGATCACGTGCATGTGAACTCACTGATGTGCACGTGTGTGTGTTCCAGGTGCAGCCCCCATCAAAGTGCTGGTGAAAGAAGGGGATGATGTCATTTTACCATGTTCCTTCAGCAGCAGGAACATCAGGGAGGAGCTCTTCGACTGGAAGAAGGACAAACGCCAGGAGGTGTTCATGTACTATAAGGGAAATGAGAGAAATTCAGCTCAGGACAAGCAGTTCAGAGGTCGCGTCTTTCATTTCCCAGAACATCTGGACGAGGGTGACGCCTCCATAGTTATCATAGACACCCAGTGGACTGACAGTGGAAACTACGCCTGTTTATTTCCACTTCTTCTTCCAGACATCATACAATCAAACATTGAGCTCGTCGTCGGTGAGTTTTTCTATAAAACTGTTTAAAAGATGATTTACAGACGCGACTGGTTCACGTGTCCTAGAGTCAAAAGGGGAGGAGTCCTCCACCTCTAAAGTCTGTGGCAGAGCTAACCTGAAAATATACTGTCACTCCTACATCAAGCCCCGCCCCCTCAGTCCCCTGCACAAGTGTTTTTCAAACGCTCCTGCAGTCTGACTCCAAATGACATCATCCACTCAAGATGGCAGCGCTCGTACCGGAGACATTTTGGACCAGCAGGTGGAAATGTAGAGGTGTCGTCCATCTTGATTTATGATTTGATTTTCCAGAACGGACACAAACCAGTCTCATCTGTAAACTGGTTTAAACTCAACACTGTTTTTATTCTGTTTAGTTTTACATGTTAAACGTATGTTTATCAATAAGATTCCAGGATCACTTGTTTTGTCAGATTGATGACATCACACAGAGACTCTGACATCATCGTGTTCTATTTTTATCTTTTAAATCTTATCTTGACCGAAGTGATGAAAACATCTCAGGTGAGTCGGATCCGCAGGTTTCAGCAAATGTCACCAGGAGAAATATCACGTGACAATAACATAGTAATATTTGCTTCACTGATACAAAATAAAACAGTTTATTGTCTCTTAAATAAGAATTTCATCAAATTTAATGTTTGATTCTGACTGAATCAATGAATAGAAAAAATCTCTGATTTAATTTTATTCCTTTATCACCGTGTTCTAATTTTTAACTAACAACAAAAAATTACACATTTGTTTGATTTAATACAGAATATTGTAAGAATGCAGAAAGTGCTTTTGTCATTAGAGTCAGAATCTTATTCTTGACACAAACTAGAAATCAAAATGTTGTGATAATAAATTGATTTTTTTTTTTTTTAATCAAGCTGCTCTGTGTGTCCTCCTGTGTTCATCAGATGGGTCATAGCAGAAAACAAATTTCCCCCCTTGCATGTCGTGTGTGTGGGACCAATAAATGTATCTATCTTATAAAGAAGGAGGATGTAACAACCCAAATGTTGTCATCGTCTGTGTTTACAGGAGCTGCTCCAAAACCATCTGTCTCAATACTTGATGGAACAACTGACTGGGCTCGGCTGCAGTGTGAGGTTCTTGGTGCGTTTCCTAAACCTGATGTTCAGTGGCAGAACAGAGCTGGAGACATTGTTCCTGTTGAAGAACCTCAGGTCACTGAAAGAGGAGGCAGATATGACATCATCCTCCAAACGACTGTGACCAAGACCGACATCTATAGCTGTGTCTCCACTCAGGAGGAGATCAACAACCAGACTGAGGCTGAGATCTTTGTGCTGCTGAACGGTCAGTTGTATTTTAATCTTCAGATCATTGTTCTTTGGAGTTTCTACATGTTTTCATGTTGAATAGAAAGTTTCAGTGGCTCAAAGTTTGATGAAAACTCCTGAACAGGTTGAAAGTGTTTGAAACAGCTCCGTCATCAATTCTCCAAAGTTTCTAAAGTTCAGCTTCTGTTGTCAGACATGTTTAAACTCAGTGATGTGATTATTACTGAGGTCCCAGTTACATGTGGTGTTGTACTGGACCACATGACACTAAGAACTGTCTCTTTCATTTAACCTCCCTGCTTAGAAACACCAGGGATCAGAATATTAGGAACAGCTCTGAACATGACACAGTCCAGTTCAACAGCATCACTGACCTCTGACCTCAGGGATCGAACCTGTGACTGAATCTAAAACCTGTGACTGAAGAAACTGAACATTACAGGAGTCGTGATGTGTTCAGGTTGAACAGGTGGACCTAATAAAGTGACTCAGTTAAAGTCTGATAACAAACTGAAACTATATAGAATATCATATTAGAGGAATAGAACATGTTGTTTACATCTTAACGTGTCTACAACAGAAGACAGATTATCAACAGATCAGATCAACTGACATGTTTGATGTTCGTCAATCAGCCTGAACGTGTAACTGATGATTTCAGTGCAGTTTTCTAATTTCTTTGTTTCTGTGAAATTCATAAAATCAAGCAGAGAAACGATGAACAAAAAATAATATTATACTTTTACTTGTCTTAAAAGATCTATTGTTTAAACTGTGTTTACAGGAGCTGCTCCAAAACCTTACATCACAATAATCAATGGAACAACTGACAGGTTTCTGCTTCAGTGTGAGGTTCATGGTGCGTCTCCAAAACCTGATGTTCAGTGGCAGAACAGAGCTGGAGACATTGTTCCTGCTGAAGAACCTCAGGTCACTGAAAGAGGAGGCAGATATGACATCATCCTCCAAACGACTGTGACCAAGACCGACCACTATCGCTGTGTCTCCACTCAGGAGGAGATCCACCACCGGACTCATGCTGCTATCTTTGTGCTGATGAACGGTCAGTTGTGTTTTAATCTCCAGATCATTGTTCTTTGGAGTTTCTACATGTTTTCATGTTGAACAGAAAGTTTCAGTGGCTCAAAGTTTGATGAAAACTCCAGGGGTCTCATTTAAAAAAAAGGTGTTAGGATTCATACTAAAATTGTACGTACACACAAAAGCCGGAAATTGAAAATTCAGATTTATAAAACCATGCGCACGTACACCTGAATGCAATGTTCTCTTTATAAATCACAGTCCACCTGGAAATGTTCGTACGTGGATCTGCCTCCAGATCCGCCCTCCACACGCCCACTTTCGACCATAAATGGTCAATGCAAAGCACCTCATGAATATTAAATGATGCTGCTGACCAATGGGTTTCCATCGTGAGTCCTGACGGAGGCACGGCATCAAGTGATGAGAAGAGGAAGTGAAACTTTCTGACACTGACATCGAGGCGTCTGTTAATGAGGTGAAGAGCGACTTTATGGGACAGCAGTGATGTCACTAATAAAGAAAACACACTGATACTCTGCCGCTGCAGCTGTGGATAACATAATGTGTGAGAGGGAAGACGAGAGAAAGAACGGAGCCTGAAGTAAAAACAAGATCACAGATCAAAGATCAGTAGAATCTATATCAGCAGATCAGACATCGCTGAACCCTCGTTTCCTCCTCATCCTTCCATTCACGTGCACACATCACGCAGATCCCAGCACCTCTGTCACAGCAGCATTTATTTATTTAGAGCTTCGGACCGACATTCAGTGATGTGATTATTACTGAGCTCCCAGTTACATGTGGTGTTGTACTGGACCACATGACACTAAGAACTGTCTCTTTCATTTAACCTCCCTGCTTAGAAACACCAGGGATCAGAATATTAGGAACAGCTCTGAACATGACACAGTCCAGTTCAACAGCATCACTGACCTCTGACCTCAGGGATCGAACCTGTGACTGAATCTAAAACCTGTGACTAAAGAGACTGAACATTACAGGAGTCGTGATGTGTTCAGGTTGAACAGGTGGACCTAATAAAGTGACTCAGTTAAAGTCTGATGACAAACTGAAACAATATAGAATATCATATTAGAGGAATAGAAAATGTTTATATCTATAATAAGGTTTCATGTGATTTTGTTGATAATAATAATTGTTGTAGATGTAAAATCATTGATTCATATTTTACAATCTAATGAGCAGAGTCTGATTATGACGTCATCACGTCTGACGTTACTCTGCTAGTTTTAAACAACCTGAGACAGTTTAACATACGATGCTACAGATTTGATCATTTTAGGTGTTTTTACTTTTTAATCTTGAAAAACCTTTTTATTTTTCTTGTTTACATTAAAACTCAGGTGATGAGTCATCATCAGCTGGTAACTGTCGTATGTTGATGTGAAAACTCCAACAGGAAGTTATTATTATATTTAGCTTTTTCAAAATTTGACCTTATTGTGATGAAGAGGATCAGAAACCTTGTTTCCATGGCAGCGTCTTATTCAGACTAACATCTTGTTCTGGTTACATTTTGAATATTGTGTCCATGACAACAGAAAGTGATTGACGTGTGTGTAAAGTTTCAAACGTCTCTGAGTCCGATCAGTTGTGAGTCTGAACTCCATTGATCTCCAGAGAGAAGAGGAAGAAACCACATGTTGATGAACTGTGTGAAACCTGAACTTCTTCAGTCTCTGTTTTCATTCAGGCTGCAGCTGCAGGTTGGAAACATGAAGCATCTTTTTCATATCTGTAGTAATTGTTGAAGCAGCAGAAGCTGATGAGAGAATCTCTGTGGAATCTGAACGATGAATTCAAATTCACAAATCGTGACCGTGTCTGTTGTGTCACAGCAAAATAAAAGATGTGTAACATTTTCCTGAAGTCAAACCCAGACTCCACGTAGATCTCTGGTGAGTGTTTGAGCTGAAACAGAAGAATTACACCAGGATGGATTATTAACAGAGTCTGAGCCGAGCAGGAGGAACGTGAGCAGAAGATGGAGGCTCACGTCACTGAGCCTGGAGACCTTCATCCCTCTGGTGTTTCTATCTGCTCATCACTTCACATGTGAACCTTTAGTTCTGTGTGAAGGTTGTGACGTCCAGTCTGCTCCACAGGAAGTGACGCTGTCTTCTGTCCTCTCTTTCAGACGGAGGGACGGGTCCTGGTTGGGGTGGTGTTGCTGTTGGTGTTGCTGTTGGCTTTGCTTTCGGTGTTGTTGTCGGTGCTGTTGTTGTTTACTTTGTGCCAAAAAATAAAACTCACTCACCACTACCATTTCATTCAGGTAAATTTAATTCATGTATTAAATCAACACAATGATGATGAGCAGACGACAACACAAACAATTCTTCATCTGATGTTTAGAGTCTTGACAGAGACACAAAGATTTCTGTTGGTATTTATCATCGACTGTAAATAAAGACAAATATGACTGTTAACAATCTATATCGCCCCCTGGTGGCTGGTGGCAGTATAGGTCATAAACCCTTTTTTATATCCAGTCATTGATCGATTTTATATACAGTCACTGATGGTGTAGTTGTATACTGTGTGTGTTCTTCGTACTGGAGCTGATTTCTTGTGTTGTTGTTTTTCTTGATCATTTTAGGTGTTTTTACTTTTTAATCTTGAAAAACCTTTTTATTTTTCTTGTTTACATTAAAACTCAGGTGATGAGTCATCATCAGCTGGTAACTGTCGTATGTTGATGTGAAAACTCCAACAGGAAGTTATTATTATATTTAGCTTTTTCAAAATTTGACCTTATTATAATAGCAGGTTATAGGGACAGCAGCTGCACAGCGAGTCCCTATCATACGGTTTTATTAATCCTGGTTTAACAGCCCTCGGCGAGCGGAATGAGGTATGAAGCAGGTTTAATTCCCTTTGCTACAGACAGCGCGGAGTGGGAGACGCCATGTCACAGTGTCAGCCGATCTTTGTTTATGTTGACGTCATACCTTTCTCGCGTGGCTTTTTTTTGTGGTTGACTTGATGTTTAGGTATTTTTATAGTTTGTCTTTTGTTAAATTATTATGTTGTACTTCTTATCTTTCTAGTGTGATGGGACATTTTGTATTTAGATAAAGTTTAATGAAAGAATGACAAGTGTATATATATAGAATGTTATATCCTAAGATGTTTTCTGCAGTTAGACTGGTGACACTCTGTGCTGATGTGTATTCCCTGGAGAGCCAGGGAATTCCTGAGCCAGCTGCTGAAACAAGGGTTTTCACAGCAGGGGCTATCTTACTGTCTGCAACAGGACGGCGCAGACAAGGGGGTCTGAGACGGGGGTTTCACTGATGTGTAGTGAGACTTCGAAGGGGTCCTCATTCAGATTGGATGTGACCAAATATAAGCCTGAAGACAACACGCAGAGAGCTGATTGGTTGAACATTCTACCTCTGTGAAAGGAGGGGCTTATTTAGTATAAATCAAATGTGATTCCATTGTTCTGGGCCATTGACCCAAGTCTGACTAAGTGACGAGGGTGCTTTGGCCCCTAGCCGCAGCTAGGTAGAATTGTATGAACCAGAAGATAATTGTTTGTCGTGTTTATGTATTGAAAATTCCAATACACTAGTTTTAATGTGTTTCTACGAAGCCACGATGAGATGTTTGAATAAAGAGCCTTAGTGTGGAACTGTCTGCGTCTTGCTTTGCCAGCCAGGTGTTACACAGGATGTTTCTCTCTGTTTCATCGATCTCTCTGCTTCTGGTTCATGAAGGAATAAACATTCAAAGTTTCATAAAACCCACTGTGGGAATGTTCCAGTTCTAATCAACAGTCGACCTTTGACCTGAATCATATTCTGCTTTGATTTCATTCATGTTTTTTTTCTTCAGCACCTTAAATAAATAACCTTTATATGAAAATGACTGTTTTCATTTCATCTACGTCAAATAGTTTTTATATTTTGCTCCTCTGAGGAAGAGAGTGGATAGAAATTGATAATTTCACATTAGATGTTTAGTGTGCTGTTCCTTCAGTTCTTCACTAGAGGTCAGTATTACACTAATTACTTTGAGTCAACACAATACATAACAGTACATTTCATTGAGCTGAAGCTTTTATCCAAAGCGACTCACAATAAGTTCATCAACCAGGATCAGAACAACAAGAATCAAGAAAGTACAATTAAACACAAAGTTATTGGGTGGGCAAGATGGCGTCGTAGTGTGAACACCTTCCTGTTGAGCTCCGGTGAGGTTCACTGAAATATCCGTCTTAAAATACATGTTCACCTGGTGAAACGTTATAAGCGAGCGTAGGAGTAGGTATATTATGAGCCTGGATGAATATTTTCTGAGAATGCCTCGGTCCAAACCCAAGAAACATACTGCTTCTGAAGAGCATGCTAGCGAGACAATAGGGGCCTGCTGCGGATGAACCCGAAGATGCTAACGAGGTGTATGCCGCTGCCGAGGTCGAGGAGCCCGGGAGCGCTGTTAACCCAAGTATTCTTCTGGCTTTGAGTAAGATAACTGACAACATTACGAAGTCATTGGATGTTAAAGTTAACACTGTGCTCGCTGCTATACGCGAACAAACATCTCAGATCCAGGCTTTGGCAACTCGGGTCGGTGATGCCGAGACACGGTTCTCCAGCGTGGAAGACACAACGGACGTGTTGCAGGCTAAAGTGACAAAACTCGAGAAACAAATAACCGACATGGCAGATCACATAGATGATTTGGAGAACCGCAGCCGAAGATGCAACCTTCGTCTGGTTGGGCTGCCCGAAGGCACGGAGGGAAAGGATCCGGTCACTTTCATGGAGACATGGCTCCCCTCCTATCTCAATCTCACAACTAAATCCGGGAAGATCAAGTTGGACCGCGCGCACCGCTCCCTAGCACCGAGGCCGGGCACTAACCAGCGCGCCAGACCCATCATCATGAAACTTCACAACTTCGCTGATAAACAACGAGTGATGGCTGCAGCCCGGCGCCTTGGTGCGGAGTCGAACCAGCCAGCGGACCGGATCAGAGTTTCCTTCTTCAATGATTACTCGGCGGCGGTGGCCAGGAGTATGCCCTTCTATACGCTGAGGCTGTCTGTCAACGGTGTGGTGAAGAGATTTGACACGCCGGAGGCAGCTGCGATTTTCGTGGAAACGCTGCCCTAAATCTCTGTAACCACCGGAATATCCCTTTCTTTAACATTGCGTCTGGACTGTGTCATATGTGAGTATCTGCCAAATTCAGGCGTGTGTGACTTTGCCCCTTTCCTTTCCTACTGCTTATAATCAACCAGGTGAAATGTTCTACTTCACCGTGTTCTTGGCGGACAGTATAGGCGCGTGTCAAGCGCATGTCGCACCTGTCGGCTCTCAGCCGCAGGCAGGAGAAGGACGGTTTTTCCCTACATGTTTAGTAGGGTCGTTGCCAAATTTCTATTTTTGAATGTTTTGTTGTACAGCTCTTTGCTCTTTCTTTCTTTATTTGCTTATTTTTCTCTTACCCGGTGTGTGGTGGGTCTCTTGGCTCAATATGCTTTGTATGATACATGAATAATACCAATAATGAATAAGCTGCGAATATGTACCTGGAATGTACGGGGTGTCCACAGCCCTATTAAGTGGAGAAAAATAATTACATGTCTAAAGAAGGATGATATAGATGTTGCTATGTTACAAGAGACGCATCTTGATGACACAGAGCATTTAAAGTTGCAACAAGGGCCATTCGGAGTATTTTTCTCATCCTTTACAACAAGAAGTAGGGGAATAGCAGTGTTGATTAGGAAAAACCTACCTTTTATAGTATCTGACTGTGTTAGGGATGTTAATGGTCGCTATGTGATAATCAAAGGCATTTTGCAGGGTCAGAATATTGTAATGATGAACGTGTACTTTCCACCTGCCCACCCAGTCACCTTCCTTACCAAAATGTTTTTGGACTTAGCTCCATTCCTTTCTAATTCCACTGTTATTGTTGGCGGTGATTTTAATTTAATATTAAATCCGCTTATTGACAAATTTCCACATAGTAACGCGCCCCCCTCTCCTCAGGCCAACACGCTCCATGCTCTATGAGAAGAGTTTGGGCTTATTGATGCTTGAAGATGCACCCACCCCTCTGATAAACAATATACATTTTTCTCGGCCCCACATAAGTGTCAAACCAGGATTGATTATTTTTTTCTGCCAAGAACTGACTTTTATTCAGTTTTATCATGCGACATAACCAGCGGGTCCTACAGGCCCATAGCCCTCCTAAATGTGGATAGGAAGCTGCTCTCTAAAATCTTGGCCTCTCGTTTAGAAAATCTTTTGCCTATACTGGTAAAGGAAGATCAGACAGGTTTTGTAAGGGGTCGGAATTCAGCTACCAATGTTAGACGTTTGTTGAATGCTATTATAGCGTCCGTTTTCCTATAAAAGGCCGCTAAGAGGCTTAAGTGGGCTCCAGGCTGTTACGCGTCGTACAATGAATCCAAGTCCGGTGATGAATATAGTTTGAGAATTTTATTGCTGTAGACCGAATGACAATTGATGAATGAAAACATGGTTGTTTGACGATGACGACGACGACGACAACGACGGTAAACAGAAAATATAATCAGGTGCGCCACTAACCCCCTTTCTCCCCCTCCGCTGATCTGACTGCCCAGGTATATAGATTAAGCCACACCCATGTGTCAATCAAACGGAAGTGACATGATCCAAAACAGTGTGACTAACCTTTCAAAATAAACAATAAACAAACAGACCAAATATGCATTTTGGCCCCTACAATTCCGGCCCCTAATTATTATGTTTCAAATAATAATTACAAATTTGACATAACAATCAACATAGTATGTAAATATATTTTCTTTCTTCATTATTTGTAATCCGATATACGTTGTCCAAGGAAAGAGTGATTAATCAAAGTCAAGTGTTCAGGAACAAAGTCAAGGGGTCAAAAGTCAGTTTGCGTCAGTCTATGATCCGCTGCCTCCAGTAGTAGGCAGACTTTGGTGATGGGCCTGGTCAGAAATCCGGTCTTTGACTTGATCCGAAGCTGATGTACAAGTCCCTTTTTGTCCATAATGGTCTCCACAATCCTTCCAGTCAACCAGGAGTTGCGAGGCGCTGAATCATCCACAATGATGACGATGTCTCCTGGTGTGAAGTTGCGTCTTATGTTGGACCATTTCCGTCGTTCTTGCAGTTGGGGAAGATACTCCTTAATCCACCTTTTCCAAAATAAGTCAGACATATATTGAACTTGCCTCCACCTGCGGCGAGCATATAGGTCTTCCTTCTGAAACTGTCCTGGTGGCAGGGATGGCGTGCTTTTGAGAAGCAGAAGGTGATTTGGTGTGAGTGCTTCAAGGTCGTTGGGATCTGTAGAAGCCTTTGTGATTGGACGACTGTTGAGAATAGCTTCGGCTTCACATAAGACTGTGTGGAGTCCCTCCTCATCCAGACTTTGCACATTTAGTGTTGAGTTGAGAACCTTCCGCACTGATCTGATTAATCTTTCCCACACCCCTCCATGGTGTGAGCCAGCAGGGGGATTGAATATCCAGTTTATTCCCTTTTGAAGCAGTATGTCATGGATCTGACCTTGATTCCATCCTTCAATAGCTTCCTTCAACTCGCGCTGTGCTCCCACAAAATTGGTTCCATTGTCTGATCGTATTTCCTTTACTTGGCCTCGTCTGGCTATGAAGCGCCGAAGGGCATGGATGAAAGAGTCTGTGTCAAGCGATGAGGCCATTTCAAGGTGAATTGCTCTTGTAGCCAAACAGGTGAAAATAACACCATATCGCTTCACGACACTTCTGCCACGCCTCACTCCAAAGGGTCCAAAGTAATCGACTCCAACGTTTGTGAATGGTGGTTCATCTGGAGAGACTCTATCCAGGGGTAGATCAGCCATCTGCTGTTGTCCAGGAATAGCATTTATACGCCGACAGACAACACATTTAGACAGGATTTTCCTGATCAATACTGTGGCACCAGGAATCCAATATTTCTGACGCAGTCTGGATAGCATATGGTTGCGACCACCATGTCCCACCTCCCCATGAATATGTCGTAAAAGGAGGTCAGCAATGTGAAAGTCTTTGGCCAGAATGACAGGATGTTTCATTTCTTCTGGCATTGCTGCTCTGCTTAGGCGACCACCAACTCTTAACACATCTTTGTCCAGAATGGGGTTGAGTTTATGAATGTGGCTTGTCCTTTTAACATTCATTCCCTTTTTCAGATTTGAGATTTCATCTCCAAATCTCTTCTTTTGGCAGAAGCGGATTATCTCCATCTCTGCACTCTCCAATTCGCCGATTGTGAGACGGATTTCCTGAGTGTCAAGATTTCCTTGCAAAGAGAGAACACCGCTTGCTGTTTTCCTCTTCCTGATTCGTTGCAGAAGCACTCCTTTGATTCTGAGCATCCATGCTACTGCCCTTTTCAACTGATTCCAGGATGAGAAGTAATGGATGAAGTTGGTTGTTGGATCCACTGCCTCAGGTCTTATTTGAGCAGCATTTACGGTTATGCTCTTGACTTCAGAGTCCTTCGTTGAAATTGCATCCAATCCATCAGGGTTCTGAGGCCACTCTTCCTGAGGACCATGAAGAAACGGAGGTCCGTACACCCACATTTTCTTCTTTAGGAAAGCTTTGACTTTCAGACCTCTGGAAGCCATGTCTGCTGGATTGTCATTTGTGTTGACGTACCTCCACTGATGTTCATCTGAGGCTTTGGCAATTTCAGTCACTCTGTTAGCCACGAATGTTCGAAATCGTGTGGTCCTGTTCTTTATGTACTTGAGCACAGAGGTGCTATCAGTCCAAAATGTAGATTCTGCTAGTTCCATCTGCAGCTCTTTCCTCAATATTGTGTCCATTCTGCTCGCCATGGTAGCAGCAGTCAACTCCATGCGAGGGATAGTGACTGGCTTCAAAGGAGCCACTCTGGCCTTTCCCATCACAAATGCACAATGCGTTTGGCCATCGTTGTTATGCATTAACAAATAACTCACAGTTCCATAACCATCCTGACATGCATCAGCAAAATGGTGTAGCTGGGCAGATGTTACCGCTCCGAAGTTTGTAGGTTTGAAGCATCTGTTGACTTTGAAGTCTTCCAGGTTATGGAGTTCCTGAATCCAGCTCATCCATTCTTTCACAATAGAGTCTGGTATCACATCATCCCAACCAGTCTTTTCCCGACACAATTCCTGTAGGATCCTTTTTGCAGTCAGGACTACTGGTGCCAACATTCCAAAGGGATCATATACAGAACTGACAGTCGACAAAATCCCCCGTCTTGTGAGTGGTCTGTCTTTGAGGATGATTTTGAACTTGAAGACGTCAGACTGAACACACCATTGTACACCTAACATCCTCTCAACAGGTAGTTTGTCATGGTCCAAATCCAGATCCTTCATTTCTTTTGCTCTTTCCGTTTCAGGTATGGCAGCCAATACATGACGACTATTGCTTATCCACTTGGTGAGTACAAAGCCTCCCTTGAAGCAAATGGCTCTTAACTCGTGATAAAGAGCTATTGCGTCCTCTTCTGAAGCTGCTGAAGCGAGGCAGTCATCCACATGAAAGTTGTTCAAGATGGTGTTGATAGCTTGTGGGCTGAACTGGCCAGTGTTGTTTTCAGCACATTTTCTCAGGGCAAAATTTGCACAACTTGGAGATGATGTTGCTCCAAATAAATGCACCGTCATTCTGTATTCCACCATGTTCTGACTGTAATCTCCATCAGGCCACCAGACGAACCGTAGCAGGTCCCGATCTTCATTTGGTACTTGTACTTGGAGGAACATTGCTTCGATATCCGCAGCGATGACAACAGGTTCTTTATGGAATCTAGCTATGACTCCAATCAAGGTACTGGTGAGGTCTGGTCCCTGTAAGAGCTGAGAGTTCAGTGAAACTCCCTGATATGTTGCTCCACAGTTGAACACCACTCTAAGTTTTTTCTTTTGTGGATGCAAAACTCCATGGTGTGGTAGATACCATTTTCTGCCATCACAACGTTCCAAGATTCCTTCTGGTACTTCCTCTGCATAGCCCTTGGATATCATGTCAGACATGAAGTTGGTGTACTCCAAGTGATAGCATGGATCTCTCTGGAAACGCCCTTTTAAGTTTAGTGTCCTCTGTTCAGCGCAGTTCTTATTGTCAGGCAAGCAGATTTCCCTGTCCTTCAATGGTAAACCAAAGCAGTAATGTCCATTAACTAGCTTTGCAGATGTTGATACCAAATCCAAGAACTGCTGATCTTCTTTTGAAGGTTCTTGGTCATCTTTGACACACTCAGGAAAGTCAATCTTGAAGTGCGGCTCCCATTGCTCATCAAGTGTAACAACTGATATCCTGTTAACACTGATTTCTGACTGCTCCTGAGCATAATCACTTTTTCCTCCCAGAGGTCCGTTAACTGTCCAGCCGAGCATTGTTTTGACGGCATATGGTCCATCTCCCACACTCCTGATGACTTGAAGTGGTTCCAGAGCCTTTGGTACATCAGCGCCAATCAGCAACTCAATCTCACAGTCCAGTTCAGGTAAGTGAATATTCTTTAAATGATGCCACTGATTGATGTCATTTTGATGTGGGATGTTCCCTTTGTGCACAGGCATAGTCTTCTGAGTGTACACACATGGGAGATCACAGAAATCAGTGCCATGAAGTCCTGTAACCTCTAGGCCTGAAACAATGCTGGTTTCAACGACCTTCCTTTGACCCATTGTTCTCAGAAGAATATTTGATTTTCTTCCCTGGAGATTGAGCTTATTCATTAGCCCCAATGTGCAAAATGACGCAGTGCTTCCCGGGTCAAGGAATGCATATGTATGCACTGTTGTATTCCCCTTCTTGGCCTTTACTTTCACAGGCACTATGGAGAGTTTGCAATTGTCTTCACCGGCCCCAGTAAGACCACTTGTCTGTACCGAGGCTATGGCTCTGATGTCAGCTTCTTCCTTTGTTTGAGCTTGATGTTTGTCCATTTCAAATCTTCGTTGGTGGATATGCAGCATCTGAGGATGCTTCAAATTGCATATGTTGCAGCTGAGTCGCTTCCTGCAGTCCTTGCTCATGTGTCCTTTCTGCAGACAACCAAAGCAGGCTCCATTTTCTTTAAGGAAAGTGATTTTCTCATGATGTGCTTTCTTTTCCAATAGGAAACACACCTCCAAAGCATGTCCACCTCCACAGAACAAACACCTTTTTACAGCCGGCCAACTCTCCATTTTCCTAGGTCCATTTCCATTTTTCTCATGTGCAACTGTCACAGTGGTTGCAAATGTACTTCCTTTGATTTTTGGATGAGGTGGTTTTGACATAAAACCTCTTCCATCCTTGCTTGGTGTGGGAGTGTCTCTGATGTCTCCAAATACTGGATCAGTTGCAATCCTCACCTGTTTTTCAAGGTAATTTACCAGATCCCTGAAGGTAGCTCTTTGGTTGTACCTTTCCTGAAAATCACATGCCACAGATCTCCATTTATCCCTCAGTCGATATGGCAGCTTCTTAATTATAATTAGCAGGTTAGCAGACATGTTGAGCTCTTGCATGTTGTTGACATCTTCCATGGCATTGCAACATCCTCTTAGAAACAGAGTGTATGCTTGTAGTGTTTTTGTGTCATCTGGTCTAATTGACGACCATGAAAGAGCCTTCTCCATGTAGGCTGTAGCAATTTTATGCTCGTTGCCAAAGTGCTCCTGCAGTAAGGATTTTGCCTTCCTGAATCCTCTATCTGCGGTCATATGAAGGCAGCTCCTCACCATTTCTCTTGGTTGTGCTTCGGTATATTGTTCCAGATAATAAAGACAATCTGTGGGGTTTGGGTTCTTGCTTTCGATGTTGTGTTCAAAGGATTTTATGAATGTTTGAAATTGAAGTGGGTCACCATCAAAACGACGAATCTCCTTCTTGGGCATTAAAGAGAGAGACTGTTGTTGAATCATTAATGCAGTGATGTCATTTTGCTTTTCCATGATGTTAAGCATGTTGCTCTGTTCACCATTGCTTGGAGCAGGCAATGTTGTTGGTATTGTAACATGTGCATCCATAGTTAATGTATTTGAGTGAATTGTCACTGGCACTGTGGGGAGAGATTGGGTTTGATTAATGTCTCCGTCAGCAGTGGCCATTTGTGTTTTCTTTTCAGGTTGTTTTTTCTCCATATACGAGTTCATACCATCTGACACTCTTGATCTGTGGCTACGCACACCAGATCTACTTGAGGCTCCAAGAATCTTCATTTTTGCCATTGTAGCAGCAAGATTTCCATCCAGCTCCAGTTGCTCTTTTTTCCTCCTTAGCTCCTCCTCTTGTGCTTCTATGGCATGTTTATCTTTTAGCATTTGTTGTATTACAATAAGAGCAGCCATTTCAGCCTCAGCCTTGATGCATGCAGATGAGGTGGTGGAAAATCTTGAGCATGAAGAATGTGATTTGTGACTCCTGTTGGTAATATTTGAAACACTGTCACTTGGCTTTATTTCATCCTGCATGTCAGATATTGCTTTATTCTGTTGGGAAGGAATGGCAGCTGGAACATCAGAGTGTGGTATATTTTCCTTTAATTCAACAGGTGCAACAGGTGCTCCCTCTTCAGGTGGAATGGGAGAGATGACTGATTGTGCAGCAAACACATCTTCAGTCACCTTTCTTGCTTGTTGAAAGTGTCTTTCAATCTCAGAGAGCCATGTCTTTACATCATCAATGAAGTCTGTTATGTGTTTTATTATGCGTCCAAACCACTCCTTTTGTGTTACCTTTTCCTCTTTGGGAAGTAAAACAATCACTGACTCATGTGCTGCATTTGCATTTTCATACAGTTGTTTGAGTTCATTCAGTTTGAATTGCACTTTCTTTGCATTTTCATCATTTTTCATGAGCCCTTTAATTTCACCTGAGAGCTCTTTCATTTATTTCACATTAGATTGACATTGCTTTTGAAGAGTTTCCATTTTGCAAGCCAGTGCTTTGGCTGTAAGCTTGACCGTTCTCTTCTCCGTAATTTCCATTTCATTTGAGTCACTCATTATGTGAACTTTCAACGTGCACAATTTACCAAAGCACAGAGCAACACACACAATGCAATCCGCAATGACATTGATTCAGACACAATGCGATTTTCAACACAACAGCACAGCACAGCAAACGGCGGCCACTGCTCATCACGCAGTCCTCAAATCAGCCCCTACAATTGCCGATCGCGACAAACCAAGCACGCGCAACACAAGCCTAAACAAACAGTCCCCAATGGACAAAACGGCAGCCTTTCCAAACTGTGTTCAACTTCAAACAACTACACAGAAGGATTAACAAACATACCGATTCTGATGGCTGTGATGCGCTGCTGTCACTTCCGCGTTACACCGCTGCTGCAGTCAACCATGTGTCTCTGATCCCAGGCGTCCGCAGAAGAGTCCCCTGTTGCATAATTCGTTCCGTCCAAAACATCGAGATCCAAGCGATAAGAGCAACGTTGAATCCCGTGGTGTTTTTGGATTATTTTCTGTTTACTAAATTATAGCGTCCGTTTTCCTATAAAAGGCCGCTAAGAGGCTTAAGTGGGCTCCAGGCTGTTACGCGTCGTACAATGAATCCAAGTCCGGTGATGAATATAGTTTGAGAATTTTATTGCTGTAGACCGAATGACAATTGATGAATGCAAACATGGTTGTTTGACGATGACGACGACGACGACAACGACGGTAAACAGAAAATATAATCAGGTGCGCCACTAACCCCCTTTCCCCCCTCCCTGATCTGACTGCCCAGGTATATAGATTAAGCCACACCCATGTGTCAATCAAACGGAAGTGACATGATCCAAAACAGTGTGACTAACCTTTCAAAATAAACAATAAACAAACAGACCAAATATGCATTTTGGCCCCTACAGCTATCATAGCTTTTAAGCAGGAGTCTATTAGTGGTCTGGTGCTTCTCTCGATGCAGAAAAGGCATTCGACTGAATTGAATGGTCTTTCTTACTGTATACACTGGGTAAATTTGGTTTGGGGGAGAACTTTATTAAATGGGTCAAGATTATCTATACTAGACCACAGGCAGCAGTCTTGACTAATGGACTCAGGTCTGAATACTTCAATACTCACAGAGGGGTGATGCAGGGCTGCCCTCTATCGCCCCTCTTATTCGTTTTGGCCATAGAGCCACTTGCTGAGGCCATAAGGGTGACACCCATAATACGCAGTTTAGAGATTGGACAGCTGTGTCACAAAATAACTTTATACGCTGATGATGTTCTAATTCTTCTGACCGAACCTGAAACATCTGTACCAGGTCTTATTGATGTGATTGACAGATTCAGTCGTTTTTCTGGTTATAAGATCAACCTGGCTAATTCAGAGGCTATGCCCCTTGGTACCCTTTCAACAATACCAACTACTGTACCTTCATTTCCTTTCAAATGGTCTCCCAATGGGTTTGTATACTTAGGAATCTTCATCACACCATCCTTTGATCAATTATATAAAGCCAACTTTGCACCCTTATTTAGTAAAATTAAGCAGGACCTAGAGCGATGAATGTCACTTCCTGTTTCCTGGCTAGGACGCATTGCCCTGGTCAAAATGAATGTGCTGCCTAGGTTATTGTATCCTATCCAAATGATTCCTGTTTTGTTCTCTAAAAGGGTGTTGAAGGATATAAATGGGTGGCTCAGCTCTTTTATCTGGAACAAGCATAGACCAGACTTAAGATGGCAGTATTACATCTACCAAGTTCGATGGGTGGCCTGGACTTACCTAATATTAAAATGTACCAACTTTGTGCCCATTTAAGATTTGTAAACGACTGGGTTAAGGGTAAAACTTCAATTTGGATGGATATTGAGACAGCATTATCTCAGTGCAGACTAAGTGATCTATTATTTTTTAATACTTTTAAAGAAATCAAAACTTTCTGTGCAAACCCTGTAACAATCAACACTCTAAAAGCATGGCGGCTTGTCCGCCGTCTTGAGGGAAGATCAAATATAACATCCATTTTCACCCCAGTAATTAATAATCCTGCTTTTCCCCCAGGTTCGACAATGGTCTAATACAGGGGTCTTCAACGTTTTTCAGGCCAAGGACCCCAAACTGGTGGAGAGATGGAGCAGGGACCCCATACTATATATATTGTATAAAATTGTGTTTTTTATTAATCTGGGCCTAGTGCCATATATAAACATAGCTACCCTGTTATTGTGCATTCAATACTAAGCTATTCAAATATAACACAGGCTCATATATTCATGTTTTTAATTTAAACATGTGCTACATACCGGTTGGCCATGCCTGCCTGCCATTTATAAACATTCATCTTGAATACGACACTGAGCTATTAAAGTAATTCACAGATTCATGTTTTTATTTTAAACATACATGTAGAAGAGACAGTGAATCCTCAAGCCATCTGTGGACGGCACACATACTCCCACATTAGTGAGATGTCGGACCCTGATGGGCAGCACACAACTTATCTAACCTTGGACGGATGGAGGTTGTCAGGCAGAGGGTCAAATCAACCTCTCAATATGTTGGATGCATGTTAATGTGTATTTAAACACATTTAAATTAGTGGGAACAAAATTGGTCAGAAAATTTATAATTTTTTCTTTTAAATATTAAAAAAAATCGAATTAACCAAACATTTCGCGACCCCCCTGCAGTACCTCCGCGGACCCCCTGTTGAAGACCTCTGGTCTAATAAGAATATTAAATCCCTCAGTGACCTATTGTCAGATGATACGCTTATGTCATTTGAACAGCTTACTAACAAATACAAATTGTCCAAACAAGATTTCTTTCGCTTTTTGCAAATACGGCATTATATCACTCATAGCACAACCCTTATTGATCACCCTGAAATATCTGCTGTTGAGAGGATTCTGTTTCATCAACAATTGAAAGTGTCGCTGAGCTAATTTTACCATGTACTTAATGGTTTTTCTACTACTGGTGCGCAGGGGGTCAGAGGTGTGTGGGAGAGGGAGTTGTCTGTGACCATAGATGAAGACAAGTGGGATACCATTTGGTCTCTTGCAAAAAAGATTTCAATTTGCACTCGGACAAGAGAAATACAACTTAAGATTTTACACAGATTACATATTTCCCCTCACCGCAGGCATTTCTTCAACCGCTCTCTCTCCCCTCTGTGTCTCAAGTGTAAAACTCATGTGGGAACTTTAACTCATTGTTTCTGGTCTTGTCATAAACTTCAAAGTTATTGGGTTGAAGTTATAAGTGAAATAGAGAGAATTTTTCATATTAATATAGGAATGGACCCCATATCCCTGATTCTAGGTCTCCCAAGTGAAAACAGCAGTCAACAAAAGATTGTATAATATTTTGATGTTTGCAGCTAGGAAAAATATTATTTTGCAGTGGATCAGTGACAAGGTCCCTTCTGTCTGTGGTTGGCGCAAAATAATTTTTGAACTGATCCCTTTAGAATATCTTACCAACGTCATACATCACAGTGTAGATCAGTTCTACAGAGTGTGGCGCACATTTTTGGACTATATCGGTCCAGACCTTTCCTCCACCCTATTAAAAGGACTGCTGTGGACTTGAACGACATTCGTGTACTGTGAGATTCACCACCTCTTGTATCATGCCATATGTTCATCCTTCATGTAAGAGCTGTCATGTATGTTTTGTGTTTGTTTTGTTTTGTGCCTAGTTTTGTAGACACTGTTTGTTTGTTGAATGGAAACAAAAACTGCAATAAAAACAATGAAGAAAAAAAAAAAAGAAAAAAAACACAAAGTTATTATCTGTGATTATATAAAGTGTAAAATAATATTGGACAAAATTGAACAGGATACAATTATATTACTGTTACAGTTTTGGGTTTTGTGAACTTACTTTATTTATTTGATTGAACTATTTGGAGAGAAACAAGCTCAACTTTGACTTTCTGTTCTTTTCACCTGGACAAATTCTGATCACATGCTTTTTTTCTGAGTTTGCAGAACATAAAAAAATGTTTGAAGGTAAAATTTCTTAAATTTATAAGAGGCCAGTTGTGTGTTTATTTAAAAATAATAAACTCCCTTGTTATTGTTTACTATTTAAAAATAATAAACAATAACAAGGGACTCACACGGAGGCGATTGTAGCTAATAACCATGAAAAAGTTCACAGAAGTAGAAATCTGTATCTAATACCTCATCACAATACTTGAAGTCCTAATAACTAGGGATGCACCGATTTATCGGCCGAACATCGGTAGCGGCCGATATTCGCCTCGTTTACTGATATCGGCTTATCGGTAATAAACTTGACTTTCACCGATATCATTGGCCGATGTTCATATTTGTGGTAAAACCGCTGGGCACGTGCCGCGGCTGGGGGAGCAGTCGCTCCGTCGCCCTTCTCTCCGCGCCGCCGGAGGCTCAGTGTGCGGCACCGGGAGGTCCTCATCCGGTGGCACCTAACGGCCTCAGTATGCTTCTCCGAGTCCGTTTCGGAATGACGGACGGACGGATCGGACGGACCCTTTTTGATTTATAGTTCTACGAGCCTTTTTCTTGTGAAAACAATTCACCGCCAGAACAGTAGATGGCGAAACGGAAGTCGAGCTTAGACAAGCCTACCTCATGAGGTATATAGAAGAAGTCCACGCTGGTTTATTTACGTCCTCCCGGCTCCTCACACACAGTGAACGATGGCAACTAACAGAAAAAGGATGTTGATGACGCGACAGTTTTTGCTGAAATAAAGTGACACCCAGCGGGTCATAATGCTTATGTTATCGTGTCTTAACGCAGCGGTTCCCCGGTCTTGTTTCCAAACTGCGTTGCTAATTCAACAGCTGCAACAGCTTGAAGCTACACGGAGGCAGCTAGCTTCCCCCCAGCTTCCACACACAGTCAGCAGGGACAGCCGATACTAGCTACTACCAAGTGTTTGCTTCTAACCTGACGGTGTTTGAGAAACAGTGTCATGAGAGCCGTGGGATTAAAGTCAGCGGGTTTTTGCGCTGTTCCCACCGCAGTTAGCATGGTGGCTAGCCCGCTACCCCCGTTATCAAAGTTCGTTATAACCGTGTGTATACAGTACACCAGCCACCGTCAGCCGGACAACGCCGCTGGCTTAACACACTTGTCACATTAATCATAGAGTCGTAGTTGTGATTTTGGTTTATTGTGATGTAGGGAATGGAACAGGAAGTTTCCATTCCGAAATGCTGGCGTTAGCGGACCAATCACAGTCAAGTGCTATCCGTGGGCTGTCCGTCATTTCGACGTATAGTTAGAAAAATGAGCGCGGCACGAAAAGCTCTCCGAGGAGCCTCGGAGAGGCACGCAGAGGGCGTTCCACGTTGGAGAGGGCGGTCCTATCTGTCCGTGTCCGTCAAAACGCAGACGCATACATTGGCCTTAACGGCGTCACTGGTGGGGGGGCTTTCTTTCTCTTGGACCGCGGGGCGGTGTCCGTCGCCGGAGCGGAAGGCGGGCCGTTGGAGGGGACCGGGTACGCGGTCAGCGGCGGCCACTCTGGACGCGTGTCGGGCCCTTCTCGCGGATCACCTCAGCTACGGCGACCGCTGGGGGAACCCTCCGGCCGGCGCCTAGCAGCTGACTGAGAACTGGTGCGGACCAGGGGAATCCGACTGTTTAATTAAAACAAGCATCGTGAAGGGCCACGGTGGGTGTTGACGCGATGTGATTTCTGCCCGACACTCAAAACAGGTCAAACTGAGGAGGGCTTGTTAAGTTATCTTGACTCACGCAGTGTAACTTGGTGTAAAAAGTATGAGCGTAGCGTCTGTTTAAGTACTTTATTCTCATGTGCACCGGCTCTATTCATCCGTCTCATGCACAGGTAACAAGGGAACTGAAAACATACGTCATACACACAGAAGCCGTAACACATCTAATAAACGGGCAATACTGCTACCGTAAATCAATGAGAAGAGCGTTCTCTATAATGATACTTTAACAGGGCTGTTTTAGACAGGGTAACAAGGTGCTGTTTTAAATTACCCTTGTGGTATTTTGACCAAAATATGTTACAGTCATTTCATTAAGATCCCGAGGAACCATTTCAACTTGCGGTAAAATGGGCATAATATGTCTCTGTTAAATAAAGTTTAGTTAAATCAAAGATTGTTTCATAAATCTGATTCAATTTGTGCTCATTAAAAGATAAGAGTGATGAAGGGCTGACATTTTTTTAAATAGTGCTTTTAAATAATGATTTAATTATTTTTCTGGCACAAAAGGGTGAATGAATAACAACAAAAAGAAAATAAACAAATATCGGTATCGGTATCGGCTATCGGCCAAGAATTTCCATATCGGTGCATCCCTACTAATAACATAACAAAAGATACAAAGATGGATATTCTTTGTCAGGAGCATCTCTCCATCCTAAGATGGTTTGTGCAGATGCTGGTTCAGATACTGGTCAAGATGCTGGACAGGACCACTTTCCTCTCATGGGGGTGTGACCAGTGCCTTTGTTTTTGTACTAACTACACGTTTTACTCACAGTCTATGGTTTTACTCTGGTAATGGTGACTGGTCTTCAAGAGCTGACTATTGTAGACACAACTATAACAGGACAGCCACAGAGACATCATATTGTGTAATATTAGTCTATATTATAACTGTACATAATGATTTTCTTCTTTTTCTCCTGATAAGACCGTGAGAGAAGGTGCTGGGTTTACACAGGATTCCATTCCTGAGATGTCCCACAGTTGCTTCCACCTCCTCTTGGATCTTCCTCTGTAACAGACTCATTAACACAGAGGACAATTAACTCTTTTATTCCTTATTTCCACTGAGTCCTTTCCACAGGAGAAACCTTTACCAGCCTGGCTCTGCAGTATCGACTGGGAAGGAGCACTGTATCCCAGTCGGTACACAGGACTGGCCGGGCTATAGAGAGGTGGATGATGGAAACACAGTTCCTCACACCAGCAGAGCAGATGTGGAGAGACACAGCTTCAGCTTTCTGGAGCAAGTGGAATTTCCCAAACTTCCTAGGGGCCATCAACAGGAAGCATGTCACGATAACAGCACCACACCAGTCTGGCAGTTTGTTGTTCAATTACAAAAAGACATTTTCTATTTCCTTGTTAGCTCTGGTAGATGCCGACTACAGATTCATACCGTCCAGGTGGGGGACTCTGGCAGATCAAGGGATGGAGCAGTGAACTCAGATCTAGGAAAGTGCAGGAAGTGAAAACCCTGGAGCTTCCTGCCCACTGTCCTCTGCCAGGCTCTGACCAACAACATTGTGTTCTGTTCACCATGGTGGGAGATGCTGCTTTCCCACTGAAAAGATATGAGGCCATTTCCAGGAAAGCACCTTCCAAGATGGGGTAATATTTTAAATTAGTGACTGTCCAGGGGAGGGTGCTGTACACCAGAATAAACATGAAGCCAGAGAATGTGGACTCTGTTGTTATGGCTGTGTGTATTCTACACAACGACCTCCTGAAGCCATCAGAGAATCAAAGATGGTTGGATGAGGCTGAAGAACCAGGGGAGCACCTGCAGGATGCTGGGAACATGGGGAAACAGAGGAAGCAGAGAAGCTCTTTCTTCATCTCTCCTGAAGGAAGAGTGTCCTCACAGGACCTCATGGAGCCGTCTGAAAATCCAGTTGAAGCTATTAAACAAAATCTTTGAAAATGGAACTTTTATTTGGCACCGTTTCCTCTTTGTTTATTTTCTGCTTTCAATAAAGTTGTTGAAAAACCTCAAATTGTTCTTTATTTATTTTGCAATACTAACGTACAGCTAGACACTTGGTTCAAGTAGTTATGCTTTGATGCAAAAGTATATTTACACAACCTAACATTCATTACTGCTGGAACTGTTCTGCCCAAGTGATTAGATTGTTTATGGGATTATTTATTTAACAGCATAAACTTCATGGTATTAAATAAAAGCCCCCATTTTACTTGCACTAGCACAGTAACTACAATCAAACATAAATCCTATACTATATGATGCCATTCCATAACATCCTTTACAGAGCTGCCAACTTTTCAAAAAACCTTGGAGTGAGATTTTGTCGGGGTGACCAAAATGTTGCTGCGCACGCAGCCACACACGTTGGTGGCTCAAATATCAGGGAATTGGAATTAATTTGGCGTTGTATCCATGTTGTGCATTCTGTGGTTTTTGGGGCCCGAAGTCGTTGATAGGGTTAACCTACTGGAGATGGACAACACTGGTTACATTCTATGAAGCAAAGACATAGCTGAAGGTCCGCCCCCAGGAAATGTTGGTTTAAGATGTTGTTTCCTGCATTCTAGTGGATGTTTGGGTGGTATGCTAAAGATGTGCAATACCTGAACTTCTTCTGATTCATGTTCATCTGATCATGACTTGTAGGGCCTTAGCCTTGAGCTGAACATTCAACCAGAAAACTATTGTTGTGCCTCAATGACTGTCTTTGTACCACAATATAGCCTAATTAATAGACCTGTGTTTAAGATTTGACCAAGGTAGGTTGATTGACATTTTGATTACAATGGTATCCAACTAATTCTTAACTGAAACCTAATCTATATTGTCAATAATTGTATTCTTAAGAGCAATTAATGATTTAAAATAAACAATGCTATGATGTCTTGAGCATGCAGTACACCACGAGGTTAACAAGGTGCTCTCCTGCTGTTTGTTATGACAGCTGAGTTTACATTCACCACACAAAATCAAGTTGACACGCACAAACACAAACGAATAATTTCTTTCAAGATTTAAAGTTTTAAGAGAGTGAATACTTAATTGAACCACATGTCATGTCATCAACGATATTGATTACATATTTTGTATGATATAAATGATCAAATATGCATCCCATACTTTGAATTCCCCTTCTGTTGTCCTGGAGTTTGAATTTTACCAATTTTACCAATCACATTATTAAATGTCCCCCTATGCCCATCCACTACAGCCACACAAGCAGTCATACAGATAAAAAGAGGGGGGGGGGGGGGGCTTCTCCACATAGGCTTGAGTGGAGAATACGTAATTTACCCTCCACACCGAACATTGAACGGAGCAAACAGCGGAGAAGTTCTTCAACATGGATGACATTACATTAATAATTGAAGAGGAGAAGTACAGTGAGTTGTATGATCCTCAGCACATATGAGACAGAAAGACACATGTTGGGACACTGTTGCTTAATGTTGGAGCAACAAGTAAGTATATGCTTGAAAAAAATGATTAAATGCCGTTTTTACTGCAGACTGATATCAGCAGAAAGATGTGATATTATTGGCGCGGCGCTTCAGCGTCCGGTGTGAACAGCCACGCGCCGGCGTGCTAGGGATTAACGCCGGGTTCACATCGGACGCTGAAGCGACGCCAAGGCGCCGGGCAGCGCTAATAATATCACATACTTCTGCTTTTATCAGCCTGCAGTAAAAACGGCATTTAATCATTTTGTTCAAGCATATACTTACTTGTTGCTCCAACATTAAGCAACAGCATCCCAACATGTGTCCTCCTTGGTGTTGTCTTTATACAACATGTTCCGAGGATCATACAACTCACTGTACTTCTCCACTTCAATTATTAATTTAATTTCATCCATGTTGAAGAACTTCTCCGCTGTTTGCTCCGTTCGTTAAATGTCGGGTGTCGAGGGTAAATGACGTATTCTCCACTCAAGCCTATGTGGAGAATACGGAGCCCCCCCCTCTTTTTATTTTTATGACTGCTTGTGTGGCTGTAGTGGATGGGCATAGGGGGACATTTAATAATGTCATTGGTAAATTGGTAAAATTAAAACTCTAAGACAACAGAAGGTGAATACAAAGTATGGGATGCATATTTGATCATTTATATCATATAAAATATCGTTTAAATCATTTTTCAGTGTGTTTTCTGTCCGAAACGCTCGCGTCAAGCGGAAAAAATAGACTCGACGCCGAAATGATCGCTTCACGGCGCGAGGCAGCCGCGGCGCTTCAGCGTCCGGTGTGAACCCGGCATAACTCTTCTTCTGTCTCCTTCGGGACTACTATACTTTTATACTGGATGTCTACGCAGCGAATAGGATTACAGATGCGCTCCTTAGCGGCATTTATTGTCGTGGAGTTTGAAAAGGAACGAATGTGTCTCGGCCCAGAAATTGGGTGTGTGCCGTGAGTGTGTGTGAAAACATGCAACAGCGTGAGAGTTGGCAGCTCTTTATGTGAGTGGAAAAACTTTCTCACCCTGTTGAGCAATAGGGGCTGGCACTTTCCTTCGCTCCTCCCCCGCCAGGTATACATGCTGCGGCTTGAGAGAGGACTCCATTACAGACTCCAGACAGAACAGGTTCTTATAGAAGAAGAGAAGCAGGAAGTTTCTTTGAATTCCTCCTGATCACGTTTCTCTAGTGATTTGTCAGAATCTCCACTAACGGATCGAGTTTATTTGGTTCAGGTTATTTTTTTAAAGTTCCACAGCTCGTAGGGAGCAGCAGTTAGTGTCAGTTAGTGTCAGTTAGTGTCAGTTAGCATCATCCATCTCTTCACTATGAACCGTCCCTCGTCCATGTTTACGATGTTCTGGTTCATTTCAACTTGTTGGATTCTCTTTACCTTCACGCGTGCTGCAGCTGGATCAGTTCTAAGAGACAGACAAGGTAAGACAACAGTCAAGCTAACACGGGAGGCTAATGGGGCTAGCTAAGCTAACAAACATGACAGGAAGTAACTGGAACTTTCCTTCATACTAACCACGCCCTCGTTCACTACAACCCGCACACACCCATAGTAGATATATCTATGGTCTCTACAGGGACTCGTCTCTACGTCACACGTTTTTATGTGAACCACAGCGCATTGATTCTCGTGTTGTGATTTCTCTCACATCTATAATCAGCCCCACAACTGAGTGGTTGTGTCTGAAGGTGATTCTGACTCTGACTGATTCTGAAGCGTCCTCCATTCCCTGTATCATCACACCACATTGTTTGTGAAAATAATAATAGTTTTATGATTATTATTATTATGAGTTGTCATAGTTGTCATAGTTACACAGGGAACTTTATTTTCTCCTTCGACTGACACAGCTCCAACACTGTGAACTCTGAACCCTGGAACTTCTAACAACACGAAGATGAGACACACACACACACACACTCACCTAGACCCGCCCTTGTTGATTGATGAAGCTGCAGTGACATGTCATCATGAACTGATGTCTTGTTGTGTAACGTTGATCTTTTCTTCTCTTTCCTCCTTCAGGACCAGATGTCAACAAACTGTTTGTGACAGAAGGAAATGATGTCATCCTGCCCTGCTCTCCACGACCCAACGTGAACATTGAAGAAACAGTGTTCGACTGGAAGAGAAATAACAAGGAGGTGTTCCTGTTCGATAACAGCAACTACTTCGGAAACGGCCGAGCGGATCAGGATCAGGATTTTAAAGGACGAGTTTCTCATTTTGCTGAAGAGCTGAAGCACGGAAAGGCCTCCATACTCCTCAGAGACACCAGGATTACTGACAGTGGGAACTACACCTGCATCTTTCCTCATCTTGAGCCCGAGCAAACTTACAGGATTGAGCTGGTTGTTGGTGAGTACGTTCATAACTCAGTTAAAGAAGCTGTGTGTAAGTTTCTGCTCCTGCTTCATACTCAGCATCTGCATTGTTGACTTCCTGTCCTGATGTCGTTGGGGAGCTCGTTCTCCCCGTTTAGGAGTGTAAGGGAAATGTAACATATGACCATAATATAATCATGTTTATTTCCCCTTTGATTGATCATGATTGAATCTCTAACAATGTAACCTTGATCATGCTGTTTCCTGTTCTACTGAATGAATGTTGGCCTGATTAGTCTAGACCAGGGCTCTTCAATTAGTTTGGAGCTGGGCCGGCTCTTGAAACTGAGGCAAAGTCAGGGGCCTGAGGATATGAGTGATCACACTAACAAGAAATTACAACTGAAGGAGTCAATATATTTTATAAAAGCTTTACAACATATGCCCAAGAGGACGCATATGCCCAAGGATTCAAAAATCTAACCAAGTGAGCAATAACCAAGCCATATTAACAGACAATTGGAGAAATGCAATTAACTAACAAAAACATGCACTTCATTGTACATAGCTGTACAATAATTAATTTGAGGCTGCGTATTTACAATTTATTTAAAATTACAAATTAATTCCTTAATTAATAAAAAATTCAACCGATGTCGCTAGAGGGGCTGTGTATGTGGCAGATAAATACGACAAAATATAAAGATATACGACTAGAATCAGAATCAGATTATAAATAAAACAGATATAATGTAAGTTATTTATTCTTTCTGGACCTGGTACCAAATGACCCACGGCCCGGTTCAAAATAAAGCAAAACTACAAAGTGCTATGAGTAAGTGCCATTAAAGTGCTACTAAATTGTTAGTTAAAATTTTTTTTTGTATTTATAAAAAAATAAAAATTCAAGCACTTTTCGAGCACACTCCGAGAGCCAGTCCAAAGCAGCTCGGGGGCCGGATTCGGCCCTTGGGCCGCCTATTGAAGAGCCCTGGTCTAGACACTGTAACGTGATTAGTCAAAACACCTTTTCCTGATTACTCCAGGCACAGTAAACTGATTAGTCTAAACACGGTAACCTAATTATGCTGATTTTATATGCTACTGAATGAAATTACCTGATGCCTCTACTAGGCATTGTTTGTATTCAGGTGATCAGAAAATCTCATCCATTGACGGTTTAACAACCTCATCCAGAATTGGACGGGTTAGACAAATGTAAAAAAACAAATGACTGTTTCTCCTCTGGGTGCATATTACAAACTGAAGTCTGTGGTATGCACCATGTTCGAGCATTAAAGGTGAGAATACTGTAAGAGAAATTTGTGCCTCCTTCCCTCGTTGGTAGTGGGATTGTAGAAATTGCCACGACAGGAGCCAGGCAGCAAACAGTCGGGACTGTGTTGATTGGCCGATGCAGAGTGGAGGGGCTGAGCTGTGAGTTTTGAACATGCCCTGGATGTAGACTGGACCCGATCCGTTCACAGCATGGTACCAAGTGTAACGGATGTAAACATGAGATTCAGGACTTGGTTTTGAGGTTCTTTATTCACCTGCATACGCCTGCAGAAACCAACAGAAACCTTTTTGCTCCACTCAAAAGTCCTCAGTGTAACAAAATTGCACTCTCCTACTTTTCTTCTAGTATATAAAACACACTGTACACAACCTTATCTATTACATAAAAACTACACACAACAGTAACACATTGTTAAACAGTTATTAAATCAAAAACGAAACCCACATACCTGCAGAAACCAACAGAAACCTTTTTGCTCCACTCAAAAGTCTACAAAATAGAATAAATTTACATTAAAGGCTGCCAAAATAATTGGCGCGAAAACAAAATGGCGGCCGCAATACATAAAATGCATCTCCGTGGACGTTTTAATTACGTTAATTTACTGCATTACCAAAACATATAAACACTCAAAACAACAGCGCAATGTACTTATATATTCAACATGAAATTTACACCGGTCATTTATCAAAGAAAACGATAAAACAGCACGGAGCATTTCAACAGGTGACCTACCCTTAGTGTAACAAAATTGCACTGAGGGAAGGAAGAGCCGACAGGAAGTCAGAACTTCGGGGAGCACAAAAGGTGGTGCACAGCAACATCACTTCCGCAGGTAACGTTAACAAAATAAAATAATAACAAAATAAAATTCACAAATACAAATTAAACATAAAAATAAATACAGTACATTCTTAACTCTGTTACACAAGTACTATTGTTTTGAAAAGGATGCGGGCAGCCACTGGGAACCAGTGAAGGAAGCGGAGGAGTGTGAATGAAGTTAGGTTAAAGACCAGCGGAGCTGCTGGTTTCTGGATGAGCTGCAGAGGTCGGATGGCAGCAGCAGGTAGACCTATCAGGAGGGGGGGGGGGGGGCAGTAGTCTATAGGGGCCTGGATCAGAGCCTGGATCAGAACCTGGACCAGAACTTGCAACATTCAAAGAATGTTTCATTTTTGTCTTTCAGAAATTACCTTCAAAAACAGATTAGGACAAATCGAGGGTGAGAGATCTCTATCCCATTGATTCCTATTCCCCCCCCCCCCCCCCCAATTCTCACAGAATGCGGGGGGGTGGGGGGGTGGAGGAGAACAGCTCAGTTTGATCACTTTACTCAAAGTGCACTGACTCAAGCTTTGCTTGGATTTTTTTTTTTTTACTTATTTTTTCTTTAGTCTTCAACAAAACAATATGCATTTCAGACAGTTACTTTCTTTGTCCATTTTTCAACTGATTACAATATCGTTATACATAGTATTCAAGTACAGTGTGCAATGAATAGAAAAAACAACGAACATCAAACAGTGCTCACTCCAAGAGAAAAAGAGGGGGGATAACAATAAGAATAAATGATTGATTACATACATACATAAAGGAAAGAAAAACAAGCAAAATGAAAATAAAACCAGGGATAAAGAAATAGTAATTGTCCACTCCAGAATGTAGTATCATAGGTGCTATTTATGCTTTTCAGAGAGGATGGTGTATAATGTATGTGAATAGGGAGAGTTGGTAGATAACCGCTCGATCAGAGGCCCAGAGTGAGATTAATTAGTAACCCTCATTGTATTATTAACGCAGAGACAGGACCCCATCGTTTAGTAAAGATAGACTTTTGGAGCCTTAATGAATATGTGATTTGCTCCATTTGGTAGATGTCCCATACTTTTTGGATCCATATATTGTATGTGGGTGGGTCTGGTTTTAACCATTTGATGGTTATACACTTCAAAGCTGCTGTGAGTAGTATGTTTAGCAGGTATTCTTTGGCCCTCCCAACTGTGGGGTCTTGTGGGATGTCCTGTTGGAATATCTCTTTGAGGGCATCAAAGACTTCTCTCCAGTATGTGATTACCGTAGGGCAGAGCCAGAATATACAGTGGATATAAAATGTCTACACACCCCTGTTGAAATGCAAGGTTTTTGTGATGTAAACAAATGAGACAAAGAATCCTGTCTGACCTTTTTCCACCTTTAATGTGAACAATTCGATTGATAAAACAAACTGAAATCTTTTAGGGGGTAAACTAAAATAATGTGGTTGCATAAGTGTGCACACCCTCTTATAACTGGGGATGTGGCTGTATTCAAAATTAACCAATCACATTCAAACTCATGTTAAATAGTAGTGAGTTCACACCTGCCATAATTTACAGTGACTCTGATTAATCCCAAATAAAGTTCAACTGTTCTAGGAGGATTTTCCTGACACTCCCTTAGTTGCATCTTACAGCAAGAGCCATGATCCGCAGAGAGCTTCCAAATCATCAGAGGGATCTCATTGTTGAAAGGTATCAGTCAGGAGAAGGGTACAAAATAATTTCCAAGGCATTAGATATATCATGATACACAGTGAAGACAGCCATCATCAAGTGGAGACAATATGGTACAACAGTGACATTGCCAAGTACTGGACATCCCTCCAAAATTTATGAAAAGACAACAAGAAAACTGGTCAGCGAGGCGTCAGCAACATTAAAGGAGCTGCAGGAATATCTGGCAAGGTCTGGCTGTGAACTACATGTGACAACAATCTTCCGTATTCTTCATGTGTTTGTGCTATGGGGGAGGGCCTTTTCTTACCAAGAAAAACATCCAAGCCCGGCTAAACTTTTTAAAATCATACATGAAGTCTCAAAAAAGCATGTGGGAGAATGTGTTATGGTCTGAGAGAGAAAAAAAGGCAAGTTTTGTGAGGGCTCTGGGCATAGGTTTTTCTCAATATTAAGCCAGCGAGTGTACGTGCTATTCTGAATCCACGCTATCAAGGGATTAATTTGTGCTGCCCAGAAGTAATATTTTAAGGTTTTAAGTCTAATTCCAGGACACTTTTTTTGCCAGATAAATTTGGAAATGATTTTATCCAGGTTATCAAAAACGGATTTTGGAATTTCTATAGGTAGCATCTGAAATAAGCAGAGAATTCTGGGCAGAACATTCATGCGAATACTTTCAACATGGCCGAGCAGGGATAGAGGGAGCGTAGACCAACGTTCCAGGTCACTGTTAATGCATCGAATTATTTTACTATAATTGGCCTCGTATAAGTTCTGTAAGGATGGGGGGATGTATATGCCAAGGTATTTTATACCGTCTTTTGGCCACTTAAATCCACTTTGGAATTTTACAATTCTTGAGATGTTACCATTGACATCCATAGCCTCTGTTTTTTCCACATTTACCTTGTATCCTGAGTAGTATCCATACTGTGATATGAGCTCCTTTTAGATGTGGTATAGTTGATGCAGGTTGCGTCAGATATAATAATAAATCATCAGCGTAAAGGGATATTTTATGCTCTTCTGTATGTATTACAGTTCCTTTTATTTTGTTATCATCTCGGATGAGCTGGGCCAGGGGTTCCATACTAATTGCAAACAGCAGGGGTGATAAAGGGCAGCCTTGTCTGCAGCCGCGTTCCAGTGTGAATCTTTGTGATCTATATCCATTAACTTTAACAGCTGCCTGTGGTGATGAATTTATAATGTTTGTATCCAATTGAGGAAGTTGGGGCCAAATTTTAATCGTTTTAGTGTTTGGAATAAATATTGCCATGATACTCTGTCAAATGCTTTTTGAGCATCTAGGGACAAAATCAATGATTCTGATTGCTCTTCTTTTTGATTGGATATAATGTTTAATAAGCGTCGTAAGTTATCGCCATAGTATCTTCCAGTGATGAATCCCGTCTGATCTGGGTGGATAATTTCAGTGATTATGTGATTAACTCTTCTTGCTAGGATTGCTGTTAAGATGCGCAGGTCCCCATTCAGCAGCAATATCGTTCTATAGGAGTGGCACTCTGTGGGGTCTTTGCCTTCTTTATGAATTACCACTATAGTGGCCTCTTTCCAAGATGGTGCCATAGTTTTAGATTCTAATGCATGATGGTATGCTTTTACCAACAGTGGTGATAAAATATCCTTAAAGGTTCTATAAAATTCATTAATATATCCGTCTGGTCCTGGGCTTTTATTATTTTTGAGCGTTTAGATCACTTGCTTGATCTCCCATTCCTCAATAGGCTCATCTAATTCCTTGGCTGCTGGTTCTGTAAGTTCAGTTAATTTTATAGGGTTTAGGAACTCAGTAAGTTTTGCATCATCAGAGCAGGTATCTGTATTTTTGTATAAAGATTCATAGATGTCAGCAAAGGATTCTGCTATTTTATCTGGTTTTGTAACAAACGTTTCTTTTGATTTTATTTTCTGTACTGTATTAGATGATTGCTTAATCTAAATGCTAATAATCTGCTTGCCTTGTTACCGTGTTCATAGTTTCTTTGGTTTGTGAATCTTAAACTTCGCTCAATTTGATCCGATAGTAGGGTGTTGAGTTCTCTCGGGTTGCGTTTAGGTTATTTGGGAGACTGGTTGATGCTGATTGTTTATGTTTATTCTCTAAATCTTTTATTTTATCTTCCAATTCTCTGTTTAGCCTCCTTACATCTTCTCCTAGCACATGTAAATTAGAAAATACGGCCTCTGATGTACGCTTTGGCACAGTCCCACAATATAAGAGGAGTCGTTTCAGCCGAGGTATTATTATCCAAGTATTCCTTGAGTTCTGCTGTGACAAAGGAGGTGAATTCTTTATCATTAAGGAGAGATGCATTAAGTCTCCATTGTTTAGATGTTGGTATTTTGCCTATGTCCCATTTTAATGCCACAGCTGCGTGATCAGATATCATTATAGGAAGGATCTCAATGCCCACTATCCTATGTAGCTCTGCTTTAGTGGTAAAGAAGTAATCAATCCTTGAGTATGATGCATGTCTGCTTGAATAGAAGGTGAAAATCCGGAAACCTGCTTCTCCATACATCTACTAGGCCTGCTTCAAGGGATTGGTATTTGAGCATTCTACTCATTCTAGAGAGTGGATCTTTAGAGGCAGGTTGTCGGTCGATTGATTGCGACATTACGCAATTCAGATCTCCTCCCATCAATAGTAATCCTGAACTATATTGTAAAATCTTATTGAACAATGTCCTGATAAAGCCGGGCTCGTCTTCATTAGGTGCAAATACATTTATGAGGGACACTTCTATGCCATCAATTCAACTATAACTATAATATATCTCCCCTCTGTATCTTTATGTACTAGTGTTTGTGTGAAATTAATTTGTCTGTGTATCAGTATGGATACTCCCTTTTTCTCCCTGACCGGTGTGAAGAGTAATATACTTTATCTGCCCAGGATCTTTTCAACTTTTCATGTTCTGCATCAGATAAATGGATTTCCTGTAGGAATGCAATGTGACAGTTGGCTTGTTTCATCTGATGCAGAATTTTCTTTCTCTTAACAGGGCTATGGAGACCTTTGACATTATAACTTTTCACTTTTAGCAGGTACATTACGAATTATATGTTATTTGGATATTTTGAGAGTTTCTGCAGGGAAATGGGAAGTGGAAGTAAGCAGTGAGCATATGAGCCATGTATCCCGTTATATGGGGTGTGAGGACTTGTACAACATAATGAAAAAAAGAGGGGTGGGTTAAACAAAGATATTTAAGAAAAATAGAAAATGACCTTGTTGCACTTATATCCAACATAGGATCCCATGGGAAAAGTGGGATCAGAACAAGGGGAGCACAACAGTTGTGACTGCTGTTAACTAACATCAACAACAGTCCGGTGGGACCTAGTCACTAAGGGCAAGCAGCAATGGTGCACAGTCGAGATAAGATTGACTATGCTTAGGGTGTGCTAAGATAAGGAATAGTGAAAGAAAGAATAAAAAGAAAGTAAAATAGACACAGAAAGGGAAAGTTTTCGAGTAATGGCCATTCAGGCCCCTGCAGTACCTTGTATAGGTATGTAAAATCAAACAGCTCCTTATGGTAAAATAGTATCTGAGTTACACGCAGAGCTAATAGTCTCCTCTTACAGGTTTTTTCGATTGCTTAAGCACGATTTTCAAAACAGGGCCCGGTGTTTCAGAATACTACACACAATCAGCAGAACACCTCAGATCCTTTGCAAAATGAAACACTCTTGTAAAAACTATACACTAATTTAGCAAAACCATATTTTTTTACCAAATGAAACACACACGCTTCATATGACCTAACACTACACAAGTCCAATACTGCAGACTCATGAAAATAGAATTTATTTCTCTCCATATCCCCAAATCTGTCAACATGTCAACATGGAGAATCACAACAAAACATGTCCCAGTTTTCATGCTGCTACATGAGTGTGCATAAAACTGTAATCTCAGCAAATATTAGACAAGCAGAACATTCTGTATCCAGTACAGTTTCAATGAGGGGAACCTGAGCCTGGGGCTGGAGATCATAAACCCTCCACCGCCATGCAGAGAAAAACTCTTTGATTGGGTTTAGAGAAAGAGAGTATGGTGGGAGGTATGGTACTGTAAACTGTGGATGGTATTGAAACCAGTTCTGGACCAGAGCAGAGCGGTGGAATGACCCATTGTCCCAGATGACAATGTATTGCATCTGGTGCATGTGATTTACTGCTGTGACGATGTTGTGTAATCGGCACAAAGATGTGAGAATGTGAGTTGTGTTGTAAGGACCCATATGGGCGTGACGGAGGAGGACCCCATTCTGTGTAGTGGCAGCACAAAAGGTGATGTTTAGGGGTGTAATGATTCATCCACTAAATCGATTAATCGATTTTTTTTATTCCTGCGATCCAACTGAATCCATCTGTGCTCAGCAAATCGGCATTCCGGACGACATATCGATTCAAAATCGAAATGGTACATAATCGATTTGTATCGATACTTGGAAACTGCACATTGGATTTAAGGACAAAAACTGTATGGATGTGTGTTTGTTTGTTTGTTTTTTAGTACTCTAGACATGTTAAATGTTACTCGAGCTAGCAGCTACCTGTCAGCGGCTAGCCTCGGAGCTAGCGGCTACCTGTCAGGCAGATAGTAGCGTAAGTCGCCCGGCGCTCTCTCCCTGTCTTGGTGAATGTGTGTTCGCCTTCTGTCATCCACTGCTCCCACACAGCTCGCAGTTTAGCTCTGAAGGCCCTGTTGACACCAATATCTAGCGGTTGGAGTTCTTTAGTTAATCCACTCGGAATGATGGCATGTCCTTATACACACACACTGTAATATTATGGTGAAGCTCAGTATGTATTACTCCGCGACGCTCCTGACTACGGTAGCCGTAATGCTGCAAGCGGTGCGGCTTTGTAGTTGACCAAAGTCGTACTAAAACATTTTGACAGAGCGCCGTGTACCACACAAAATCGCTTCGAGGTAGATGGATGGATAGATAGATACATGGGGGGAAATGTAGGAACATCAACTGATAATAATAAACTGACAGGATGTGTGTAGTTAAGACTAGCTGTGTGGCTTTCTGTTTCTCTATGTAAGAGAAATGATAAATCATTATAATATAACATTCCTCTGGTTGTAGCAGTGGTTAATAAGATATTCATGTGTTTACAGGTGCAGCTACAACTCCATATGTAAAGATACGTAACGTCACAGGAGATGGGGTGCTGCTGGAGTGTTTGGTTCCAGGTGCTCATCCAGAGCCTCAGGTCGAGTGGCAGACGAGTGATGGGAGTGTCGTCCCTGCTGAGGAACCACAGGTCTCTCCAAGAGGACACCGCTTTGATGTCCTCCTCCTCACCACCGTGAAGAAGACCACTACCAACATGTACCGCTGTGAGCTCCTTGTGCCAGGTCAGATTCTTTACATGTACTTAGACATATACTGTATAAACTAGTGGTGCACCGATGTATCGGCCGAACATGGGTAGCGGCCGATATTCGCCTCGTTTACTGACATTGGTGCATCTGTAATAAACTTGACTTTCACAGATGTCATTGGTATTTGTGGTAAAACCGCTGGGCACGTGCCGCGGCTAGGGGAGCTGTCGCCCTCCTCTCCACGCCGCCGGAGCCTCGTCGTGCGGCAGGCCTCGAGTTGTGTGTGTGTGTGTGTGTGTGTGTGTGTGTGTGTGTGTGTGTGTGTGTGTGTGTGTGTGTGTGTGTGTGTGTGTGTGTGTGTGTGTGTGTGTGTGTGTGTGTGTGTGTGTGTGTGTGTGTGTGTGTGTGTGTGTGTGTGTGTGTGTGTGTGTGTGGCGTTTACCCGCAAGGAAGCGCGGGAGTAACTGTTGGCACAAAAACAGGTCAATCTGAGGAGGGCTGTTTTGAACCAAAATATGTTACAGACATTTCATTAAGACCCCAAGGAACCATATCAACTGTGGTCAAATGGGCATAATATGTTTCCGTTAAATAAAGTTTAGTTAAACCAAAGATTGTTTCTTAAAACTGATGGCACAAAAGGGTGAATGAATAACAACAAAAAATAAATAAACAAACATCGGTATTGGCTAGATAGTTGTATCGACCAAGAATTTCCATATCTGGGCATCCATAGTATAAACATATAAATGTATGCGTGTGTATGTATTAACACATAATGTAGTAATGTTGTCCGTATATTTTCTTCTGTCCTCAGACAATCTCTTCGAGGACAAGTCCTCCACTTCTTCCAGCTGGCTCATAGTTATAATAACTATAATAGTAACTCTGGTAATTACACTTCTGGGTGGATTTCTAGTAAAGATCATCATGAACTGGGGGAGAAGTAAGTTATTTTTTGGTGATTTTAACAATAAATTCACAATGTGTCAAAACAAGGGAACAGAAACTTTAGTCTGTTTCATATTGAGACAGAAACTCTCTTCAACCAGTGACAAGATGTTCAGATCTGAGGAAGGGCTGCAACCAACAACTACTTTATATTATGTTGATTAATCTGTTGAGGATTATTTAGATTATTTAATGATTAATACTTGAAAGTGCTCTTTCTATAGGTTTTACAAATACAACTTGTCATAATTCAAGTTCAAGATATAATTAATTTGCCTCAATACAAGATCCCTTTAATTAAGTGAGACTATTTTGTAGTCATCATGAATTATGACAAGTCAGATTTAAACTGAACATGACTGAAACTGCAATTAAATATATTAATAATATAACTGAATTATAGACAAACCCCACACACATGAATGGAAATCTAGTTTGGATCTTACTTGTCGAAATATTTAATTCTGTTTTGTCAAAATAGCCGAAATCATAGTGTTGAATGTTGAGTTGTAAACTTGTGTTTCAGAGGAGTTGTAGTGTCATGTAAGTGTTACCTGATGTTTTGTGTAACCTTGATTGTTCTGTTTAAACTTAACAATAACATTTTGCTTCTTCTTTCAGAAGCAAAGCAGAAAGGATCATCAACAGAAGTTCTCCCACTGAACGGTACAGTGGTTCCAGTGTTTTGTTCTCGTTTGATTCCGTTCTGTTTGCTTTTTTTGCTGATTTTCAATTATACTGGACACAGCATTAATATAACCGATTCGTGTTTTAAGTGCACGTTAACAAAAAATTTGAATCAGTGTAAAGTTGCTTAAACATTCTTAGAAAACAAATAAAACCAATGGAACCAATGAGATTAGAGTTTTGTATAAAGAGTAGTTTGACCTTAACGACACGTCTCCTGCTGCTCAGGGGCCGTTTGAGATGAACCTCGTTGAATGTGACTCAGTGATTTCACAAGTTGTGTTTGTGTTCAGCAGCGAGTTGTCTGTGAAAGATGATGGAGAAAATAGAATCTGTCTGTTGGGAATCATTTGTGTACAAATCAGAGGTTGATGTGAGACATGGATCTGTTTTCTCTCCTGCAGGTCATCGGCTGAGTAACGGATCCGGATCTACATAGACCACACTTCTGCAATAATGGTTGATCCATGAGTATTTCCCCCAAATTTGGAGACTTGATTGTATATGTGTGAATTATATTGTATTTGAAAAGTTTGTATTCACAAACCAAAATTGGCTTGTGTTATACCTCCTTGAGCTCCTTCCGGACTCATGACTAGAGAAGTCTCGATATGAGATGTTGGTGCCACGATTACTGACAGAGGAAATGTCACCGTTCGTCGATTCTGACGATGACCAGCGTCGGTGGTTGATTACCAGTGGCTGCCCGCATATGGTTCTAAACACTACTACTTGTGTACCATGCTGTGAACGGATCAGGTCCAGTCTGCCACGATTACTGACAGAGGAAATGTCACCGTTCGTCGATTCTGACGATGACCAGCATCGGTGGTTGATTACCAGTGGCTGCCCGCATATGGTTCTAAACACTACTACTTGTGGACCATGCTGTGAACGGATCATGTCCAGTCTACATCCAGGACCTGGTCAAACGTTACACCCCAGCACGTTCGCTCCGCTGTGCTTCGGCTAATTGGCTCGTTGCTCCCTCAATGCGAGGGACAGCTGTCACTCATCAAAATTGATGCTGATTCAGTCGTGGCTCCTAAATTGTGGAACCAGCTCCCCATCGACATCCGGACATCTGAAAGTTTACACATCTTCCGCCGAAAACTAAAAACGCACCTCTTCCGACTTTACCTTGAATAAAAAAAAAAAAAAAAAACTCATGATTCTTGTCGTTCTGGGTCTGTACCCTCGGGGTTGAATGCACTTATTGTAACTCGCTTTGGATAAAAGCGTCAGCTAAATGAAATGAAATGTTTCAGTGGCTCACGCACATATTACGTGACTTTCGAGAGGCAGGACACCGTAGCCTTGAGCCTCAGTGTAGCTTTCCTTTTCTTGGGCCGCGGGGCGATGTCGGTCGACGGTGCAGAAGGCGGGGACCGGTTGGAGGGGACAGGGTACGGCGGTTACTTAGTTACTTTTAAAATCAAGTAATCTGTAAAGTAACTAAGTTACTTTTTCAAAGTAACTGTGGCAACAATGCTCATGACACACGGAGCTTCTCCTTCCTCTTCTCCATCCCTATCCCCCTTCCCCGAGTCCCTTTGCTTTATCACCCGCAGATCCAGGGCCTCTGTGGCCGCACCATGGATTGCAGTTTGTGGATCACGCATCAGAGGTCGCAATGGTGGATCCAGTTTGGCGGATTCTATATCGTGTGGGCTGATCGTAGTGGTGATGGCGGATCCTGTGTCGCGTTGGCATCAGATACGGGCGGTGGACCAGGACCGCGGCGGCGGCTCATGATGGATCCTAATAAGCGGCATGTACAATGACTGTGGACTAAAGTGGATCTGATCTGGATGGTGGATCTGCTGATCTGCTGGTTGCTGAACATAAGACTATAATTGCAGCTGGACTGCTTGACATATCGTGTTGAAGTTATCCTTCAAGATGTTTACCCTCATCAATGCTGCTAAAAATTTTAATCTTGATGTTTTCCTACAGATGACATCTGTCCGTCCTGGGAGAGGGATCCCTCACATTAAGATACGTTTATTTATAACAAACACATGCACAATCATGCAATGGTAGGTAAATTTATCCTCTGCTTTTGACCCATCTGGTGCAGGACATACAGAGCAGTGAGCGACCATGTACGGCGCCCGGGGAGCAGATGTTGGAGGAGTAAGGTGCCTTGCTCAGGGGCACTAGACAGGGTAGGGAGAATCCTCTTGGATGTTCGTCTTTAGTTGTCTCTCCGTGGAGTCGAACCAGAGACGAACCAGAGACCTTCTCAGCCCATAGTCCAAGTTTCTGCCACTAGACCACCGCCTCTCTCTGAGGTTTCTACGTATTTTTACATGTTCAAAGGGTTTTTAGTAGTTGTTGGGACATGATTTTTGTGCAAACCACAGGCCTACATGTGTGTTCAAAGCTTGAAACAAGCAAGACGCATGTCCTGGAGTGAACTCAGTCTCCCAGAGTGCAACATGTTTTCTATGTCTCGAGAAAGCCAAAGAACTCAGTCTAAAACTCTCTCTTTCTCCAATCCCTCTCAGGGGCGGAAGGCTGCTCCAGCTTTCCACCCACCGAGGTCAGCAGGGCTGTCCAGCCGCTTCACCTGCATCGCTGAGGAGAGGGCCTGGCTGCTCCAGCACATCTTCTCTTCCCACCAACGACCGGAGGTCAGAGGTGCAGCTCTCCAACTCATCTTCTCAAGGAAACCTCCTCGCCCTTCAAGCTCTACAACCTCCTAGCAGCGACTCGATGTCCTGCAGGTTAGGACTTCGAACCAGCATCTGAGCACACGGCTCCACAGCTACGCTAAGGCAGAGACCGTTCGACCAACTGGCAGGACGAAATTGCAGCGGAGCTGCAACTCCATTTTCCCCTTTCTAAGGACTGGTAACAATCTGGGCTTAATAATTATACTACGCTAAGCAAGACTGTTTATTCGATTCTGTGTGTGTTTATAAGGTTGATATGTGTTTATAAGATATTTGAAAGTTAAGTGTTAGATACGTCATTACGGTAAGCGTGCTGCGTCATTTCCTGTTTTCTTGCCACTGATGGTGGTCGCTCTCTGAATTAGCTCCTCTGCTAAACACAACTGTTTCTCTGTAGCACTACGGCTAAAATCACCGGTCTGTAGTTAAACACTCGCACATACCAACCCTTACTCTATCGTGCTTAGTGATTCTGTGTTCTGTTTGAGCTCACCCTCGCAGCTCTATAGCAGCGATGTCTTCTCTCTCTCCCTGTTGCTCCACTGCTCTCTCTTGCGCCGAGTGTCTCATGTTTACTTACTCCTCTGCCTCCCTTAACAGTAGTGGTACATGTAATAAATGTAGTGTGTTGATAGCGATGGAGGCTCGGCTTAGCGACTTAGAAGCTCGGCTCAGCAGCTTAGAAACTCCGTTAGCTGTAGTTAGCCGGCTCCCGCTAGCCGCGGAGCCACCTAGCTTATCACGTGGCTTAGCCTTAACTAGCAGTCCCCAGACTAGTCCCGTGCAGCCGGGAGCCCAGGGCAGCTGGGTGACAACCCGGAGGGGGCATAGTGCTAGACTTAAAAAGCCCACGATTAAAGAGCCACCAGCTCACGTTTCAAATAGATTCGCTCCACTCAGCGAGGCACCCGCTGATAAACAAACTCTGATTATTGGCGACTCGGTTCTGAGAAACGTCAGGTTAGCGACACCAGCGACTATAGTTAATTGTATCCCAGGGGCCAGAGCCGGCGACATCGAATCTAAACTTAAGTTAATGGCTAAAACTAAAAAAGGTAAATACAATAAAATCATAATTCACGTCGGCAGCAACGACTCCCGGCTTCGTATGTCGGAGGTCACTAAATTGAATGTTGAGTCCGTGTGTGCTTTTGCTAAAACGATGTCGGACAAAGTAGTTTCCTCTGGCCCTCTCCCTAATACAACAGGTGATGACATGTTTAGCCGCATGTTGTCTTTTAACCGCTGGCTGTCGAAGTGGTGTTCTGTAAACGGTTCCGGGCTTTATAGATAATTGGCAAACTTTTTTTAGAAAACCTGGTCTTGTTAGGAGAGACGGCGTTCATCCCACTTGGGATGGAGCAGCTCTCTTATCTAGGAATATTACTCAGTCTATTACATGACAACCCATAGTTGGGACCAGGAAGCAGAGCTGCAGTGCTAAACACTTCTCTGTGCTCCCTCTGGATCAGTCACACAACCCCATAGAGATTGTGTCTGTTTAAATTATTGAAATTAAACAATAACAGAGCGAGAACTCCACACAAAAATCGAATACAAATTAAAACAACCTCTGAAATAATACAGGAAACCCAGACTTTTAAATGTGGTCTTTTAAACATTAGATCACTGGCAAAAAAGGCTCTTTTAGTTAATGAAATAGTCTCCGATTACAACATAGATTTATTGTCCCTCACTGAGACGTGGCTGCATCCTGATGAATATGTCAGTCTAAATGAATCTACTCCCCCCAGTCATATCAATTCACAGGTTCCTAGAGAAATTGGGCGAGTAGGTGGAGTTGCTGCTATTTTTAACTCCAGTCTATCAATTAATCCTAAACCTACAACAACAGAGATCTCAGAAACGGCTGAGAATCCTACCCATTACTTAGACAGCTTCTCTCTGATCACCTGTGATCAGTTTACCAAAATAATCCCAGGTTCTAAACCAACAACCTGTATCTTAGATCCCATTCCTACCAAATTACTTAAAGAAATTCTGCCCCTAATTGATAGTTCGTTACTTAACATCATCAATCTGTCATTATCATCAGGTTATGTACCACAGTCTTTTAAAATAGCTGTCATCAAACCCCTACTCAAAAAACCACCCTAGACCCAGAGGTTTTAGCCAATTACAGACCAATATCTAATCTCCCCTTCGTCTCTAAAATCTTAGAAAAAGTTGTAGCCAATCAGCTGTGTGAGTTTCTCCGGGAAAATAATATATATGAAGACTTTCAATCGGGGTTTAGAGCCAATCACAGTACAGAGACAGCCTTGGCAAAAGTCACTGATGACCTTTTAATAGCCTCAGATCAGGGACTTGTCTGTCCTCGTTCTGTTAGATCTCAGTGCAGCATTCGACACAATTGACCATCAAATTTTATTACAAAGACTCAAACAGTTAATTAACATTAATGGAACCGCCCTTAACTGGTTTAAATCGTATTTTTCTGATCGCTCCCAATTTGTGCAAATTAATGATGAATCATCTGTGCGCACCAAAGTTAACCATGGTGTTCCACAGGGCTCTGTGCTCGGCCCAATTTTATTCTCATTATATATGCTTCCACTAGGAAACATTATCAGGACACACTCGGTAAATTTCCACTTCTATGCGGATGACACCCAGTTATATTTGTCAATAAAACCTGAACAAAGTAATCAATTAACTAAACTTCATCATGTCTCAAGGACATAAAAACCTGGATGACCCGCAGGTTTCTCTTATTAAACTCAGACAAAACAGAGGTTATAATACTTGGCCCCAAACACCTTAGAGATACATTATCTAATGCAGTGATTTTCAACCTTTTTTGAGCCGCGGCACATTTTTTACATTTACAAAATCCTGGGGCACACCACCAACCAAAATGACACTCTATGGCCTAACACAGTACATATAATACATATAGTTAGTAATATAATTTCTAAATGTATTAAAAAGCACTATTTTAAATTATTTCAGCCCTTTCTTACTCTTACCTTTTTAATGAGCACAAATTGAATCAGATTTATGAAACAATCTTTGATTTAACGAAACTTTATTTAACGGAGACATATTATACCCATTTTATCACAGTTGATATGGTTCCTTGGGGTCTTATTGAAATGTCTGTAACATATTTTGGTCAAAATACCAGAAGGATAATTTAAAACAGGACCTTTTAACCCTGTCTAAAACAGATTGACCTGTTTTGAATTTCTTCACTTTGACATTCAGAGCACTGGGCAGAAATCACATCGTGTCAACACCCACCGTGGGCCTTCGCGATGCTTTTTTTAATTAAACAGTCGGATTCCCCTGGTCCGCACCAGTTCTAAGTCAGCTGCTAGGCGCCAGCCGAATTTTCTCAGTTATTCTGCAGTAAAAATACACAAAAATGTGTAGGAGCATACTCAGAGACACCATGAACAGGAATCCACTCGAAGTCACTTATAACCTCTCAAGGAATATTTTTAATCAGCATCTAAATATGGCTACATTAGGAATACATTAGTCCTTTTTTACAGACTTGCCCTTCAATTTGAGGTAAAAATACATAATTTACATGAACAGAAACGTCATGAAGATAAAAATAAAAATAATCAAATGAGAGGCTATAACTAAAATATAGTTGTGTTTTCGTTCTTTTTAGGCGCTCTGACTATCTATACCGCTTTACCGTATGAGGCACAAGTAGACACACAACAAAAACCCGAGTGGCGGCTGGCTTTCCACATGACGGCTCACTTTACTGCAGTCCAGAGTCGCCGCCGCCGACCGCCGTACCCGGTCCCCTCCAACGGCCCGCATCCGCACCGGCGACGGACACTGCCCCGCGGTCCAAAGGAAAGAAAGCCCCCGCACCACTGACGCCGTGAGGCACCGCAGAAGAGGACCTCCCCCCCCAAAAAAACGTCGAGGCGTGGAGAGGAGGGCGACGGGGCGACTGCTCCCCCGGCCGCGGCACGTGCCCAGCGGTTTAACCACAAATAGCAATGATATCGGTGAAAGTCAAGTTTATTACCAATGTGCAGATGTCGGTAAATGAGGTGAATATCGGCCACTACCGATGTTCGGCCGATACTTCGGTGCAACACTAGATATTGGATAATTTCCCACGGCACACCTGACGATCTCTCACGGCACCCTGGTTGAAAATCACTGATCTAATGATATAGCTGCCCTAGACGACATTGCCCTTGCTTCCAATGAAACAGTCAGGAACTTGGGAGTGATCTTCGATCCTGATTTATCCTTTAATAGTCACTTAAAACAAATTTCTAGAACCGCCTTTTTCCACTTGCGTAATATTTCAAAAATTAGACATGTCCTTTCACAAAAAGATGCAGAAAAACTAGTCCACGTCTTTGTTACATCGAGACTGGACTATTGTAATTCATTATTATCTGGCTCCAGCAGTAAGTCGTTAAAGACTCTACAGCTTGTCCAAAATGCCGCAGCACGTGTCCTGACAAGAACAAAGAGAAGAGAGCACATTTCTCCAGTATTAGCATCGCTACACTGGCTTCCAGTTAAATCTAGAATAGAATTTAAAATTCTCCTCCTCACCTTCAAGGCTCTTAATAATATAGCGCCTTTTTACCTTAAAGAGCTGTTAGTACCTTATAAACCCACTAGAGCACTCCGCTCCCAGAATTCAAGCCTACTTGTTGTCCCTAAAGTTTCTAAAAGTAGAGTAGGAGCCAGAGCTTTCAGCCATCAAGCTCCTCTCCTGTGGAATAATCTACCACTTTCAGTTCGGGAGGCAGTCACCGTCTGTTCGTTTAAGAGTAGGTTCAAAACCTTCCTTTTTGATAAAGCTTATAGTTAGAGCTAATTAGTGCGCCAGAACGTTACTTGTTCTATTTTATGACACATGACACACAGACCTTCTCTTTCCAGCTTCTCCCGCAGATCCAGGGCCTCTGTGGCCGCACCATGGATTGCGGTTTGTGGATCGCGCACCGGGGGTCGCGGTGGTGGATCCATTGTGGCGGATTCTGAATCATGTGGGCTGATCGTGGTGCTGGTGGCGGACCCTGTGTCGCGTTGGCATCGGGTACGGGCGGTGGACCAGGACCGCGGTGGTGGCTTGTGATGGGTCCTGGTGGGCGGCGGTGGACGGTGACTGAGGACTGGAGTGGCGTCTGGTCTGGATGGTGGATCGTGGTCCTGCTGGTTGCTGACCATGGACTGTGATTGCAGCGGGACTGCTTGGCATGTCATGTTGGGGTTGTCCTTCGGGATGTCTACCCTCATCAATGCTGCAAGAGACTTTAATCTTTAATCTTGAAGACTTTAATCTTGATGATGTTTTCCTGCACGTGGCATCTATTGCACTTCTGTCCGTCCTGGGAGAGGGATCCCTCACATGTGGCTCTCTCTGAGGTTTCTACGTATTTTTACCTGTTAAAAGGGTTTTTAGTAGTTTTTCCTTACTCTTGCTGAGGGTTAAGGACAGAGGATGTCACACCCTGTTAAAGCCCTATGAGATGAATTGTAATTTGTGAATATGGGCTATACAAATATTTCTGACTTTCATTATCTGATTAACATACACACAGACACACAAGCATTTCACCTAGTTAAACCTTCCCCCTTGGCCGTAAAGCAACTTCAGAAAAGGGGGGGGGGCTCTTATCTTAGGGGGTCAGCGACCATTTTGAAAGCAACCTCAGGAAGGCGTTACTCTTGGGGAGGGGGGGGGGCTGCCGCTATCTTAAGGCGTTACTCTTTGGTCAACCACCATTTTGAGAACACCCTAATTTACCTACATACACACACACACTCACATACACATCCTTGTTAGTTAGTTCGGTTGTTTAGTAAATTGTGTTTTATACTTTATTATGTTCATAAAAAATGTTCTGTCATTAATGTTGTATAAGTGAATTTTGCCAACCATTACACTGTTAAGAACTCCATAACCTTCACTGTTCATCATATAATCTTTAATAGTAAATATTGAGATTTATATTCGAACTAGATCTAAATGAGACTGATCTTAATCAATAAATTGGCTGTCTTTTCCCTTCTATGAAGGGTGGTGCCCCACGAGAACTTTAACCAATTAAAGTTATGATTTAATATTAATGTTTTAAATATTAATGTTTTATATTTTATTTTGATAACCAAATATATTTAGTGCCTAAAGGCACACCATTCTATGGTAACACTTTTCAAGCACTATTGCACAACATAGTTTTTCCTTACTCTTGCTGAAGGTTAAGGACAGAGGATGTCTCACCATGTTAAAGCCCAATGAGACGAATTGTGATTTGTGAATATGGGCTATACAAATAAAATTTGATTGATTGATTGCTAGTTAGGGCTAGGTTGGATACCATAGTTTTACCAATTTTTGCCGTTATGAATCCGTGACATGAAACCCCAGGAAGGTTCGGTGTTTCTCTCTCGTCACAGTGCAGCTAATACAGGAGACTGTCAGGGACCTTTTCTAGATCATGATGCTGTAGCTCTGAAAATATCAGGCTTGAATCTTTTAGGAAATTGAAGGAAAAATAAGTCAAAATGGATTAATTTGATTATATTTTTGTAACCATGTTATCAGGTTATCAGCCATAATATTTAAGCTATGAAAGTCTACCTTAAAAATCTGAGACTTCAGATTTTTTCTTTCAATTTCAAGCTTTATTTCGGTACATAATCCATTTCAGTGGAATTAGTTTATTGTCACTGTTGTGAATTGTGAGCTCACGAACTCAATGCACAATCGTTCTTGTTAATGTACGTTTACATTTTCATGGGATGTTTTAAACGGGTACATCAACCTGGGAAATGTGACTCCTGCCATATATGAAGCCTTACAAATATTTCTTATTGAATGAATGTACAGTGCCTTGCATAAGTATTCACCCCCTTTGGACTTTTCTACATTTTGTCATGGTATAACCACAGATTAAAATTTATTTCTTCGTGAGTTTATGTAATGGACCAACACAAAATAGTGCATCATTTGGAAGTGGGGGGAAATATTACATGGATTTCACAATTATTTACAAATAAAAATCTGAAAAGTGTTGAGTGCATATGTATTCACCCCCTTTACTGTGAAACCCCTAACAAAGATCTGGTGCGACCAATTGCATTCACAAGTCACATTTGCAAGTCACATAATTAGTAAATAGGGTCCACCTGTCTGCAATTTAATCTCAGTATCAATACACCTGTTCTGTGATGGACTCAGAGTTTGTTGGAGATCATTACTGAACAAACAGCATCATGAAGACCAAGGAGCTCACCAAACAGGTCAGGGATTAAGTTGTGGAGAAATATGAAGCAGGGTTAGGTTATAAAAAAATATCCAGAGCTTTGAACATCTCTCTGAGCACCATAAAATCCATCATAAGAAAATGGAAAGAATATGGCACAACCGCAAACCTACCAAGACAAGGCCGTCCACCCAAACTGAAGAGTCGGACAAGGAGAAAATGAATCAGAGAAGCAACCAGGAGGCCCATGGTTACTCTGGAGGAGTTGCAGAGATCCACAGCTGAGGTGGGAGAATCTGTCCACAGGACAACTATTAGTCGTCTACTCCACAAATCTGGCCTTTATGGAAGAGTGGCAAGAAGAAAGCCATTGTTGAAAGGGATCCATACAAAATCCCGTTTGGAGTTTGCCAGAAGCCATGTGGGAGACACAGCAAACATGTGGAAGAAGGTACTCTGGTCAGATGAGACCAAAATGGAACTTTTTGGCCTCAATGCAAAACGCTATGTGTGGCGAAAACCCAACACTGCCCATCACCCTGAGCACACCATCCCAACAGTGAAACATGGAGGTGGTAGCATCATGCTGTGGGGATGCTTCTCTTCAGCAGGTACAGGGAAACTGCTCAGAATAGAGGGAAAGATGGATGGAGCCAAATACAGGGAAATCCTTGAAGAAAATCTGATGCAGTCTGCAAAAGACTTGAGACTGGGGCGGAGGTTCATCTTCCAGCAGGACAATGACCCTAAACATACAGCCAGAGCTACAAAGGAATGGTTTGGATTAAAGAATGTTAATGTCTTAAAATGGCCCAGTCAAAGCCCAGACCTCAATCCAATAGAGAATCTATGGCAAGACTTGAAGATTGCGGTTCACAGACGGTCTCCATCCAGTCTGACTGAGCTTCATCTTTTTTGCCAAGAAGAATGGACAAACCTTTCCATCTCTAGATGTGCAAAGCCGGTAGAGACATACCCCAAAAGACTTGCAGCTGTAATTGCAGCGAAAGGGGGTTCTACCAAGTATTGACACAGGGGGGTGAATACTTATGCACCCAACAGATGTCAACTTTTTTGTTCTCATTATTGTTTGTGTCACAATAAAATGTATTTTGCACCTCCAAAGTACTATGCATGTTTTGTTGATCAAACGGGAAAAAGTTTATTTAAGTCTATTTGAATTCCAGTTAGTAACAGTACATAATGGGAAAAAGTCCAAGGGGGGTGAATACTTATGCAAGGCACTGTAACACATTTTTTTAAGTCCGACTATACCTCGATCAGTCTATATTTAATATATACTAAATCATCCAAGTGTTACTAAATTAACAATTTAGTAGCACTTAGATGATTCCTTATAGCATTTTGTAGTATGAAATGTAATTTAAATATTTATATTTGGGTTTGACTCTTAAACTCGTTTTTGAGGAGTTTAAGAGTTTAAGTTAAAGTCAAGACATTAAGTTAATGTCTTGAATGTCTTTTTACTGTTACGTCATGTTACAGAGTTTCAGCTGCCAACTGACTTTTACTGGAAGAAAAAGTGTCTTTGTGTACAAACTTAATATTTAGTGAGTGATTGATATTTCTGTTCTTTTTTAAAGAACATTTTATTCTGACATTTTAATATGAAAACACAAAGACTCCTCAGATGTTTCTGTATTGCAGCTAAAATGATTCTTATTCCTCTGTGCCTGCGAGGTCATGTGACCAAAGCATTATATCATGATACACTGTGACGCCTGCGGAAATAAAACAAACTGAGTGAGTCTTGAATCTGTTTCCTATTCCTGTGAACACGATATCTCAAGAACAACTTGAAGGAATTTCTGTATTCAAGTTGATCCAGAAAATCAACAGTCGACCTTTGACCTGAATCATATTCTGCTCTGATTTCATTCATGTTTTTTTTTCTTCAGCACCTCAGATGAATAAACTTTTGGATGAAAATGACAGTTTTCATTTCATTTACGTCAAATAGTTTTTATATTTTGCTCCTCTGAGGAAGAGAGTGGATAGAAATTGTTAATTTCACATTAGCTGTTTAGTGTGTGTTTCCTTCAGTTCGTCACTAGAGGTCAGTATTACACTAATTACTTTGAGTCAACACAACACATAACGGTACATTTCATTGAGCTGAAAAGTTTTTATCCAAAGCGACTCACAATAAGTTCATCAACCATGATCAGAACAACAAAAATCAAGAAAGTACAATTAAACACAAAGTTATTATCTGTGATTATATAAAGTGTAAAATAATATTGGACACAAATATTAGACAAAATTGAACCGGATACAATTATATTACTGTTACACTTTTGGGTTTTGTGAACTTACTTTATTTATTTGATTGAACTATTTGGAGAGAAACAAGCTCAACTTTGACTTTTTGTTATTTTCACCTGGACACATTCTGATCACATGCTTTTTTTCTGAGTTTGCAGAACATAAAAAATGTTTGAAGGTAAAATTTCTTACATTTTTAAGAGGCCAGTTGTGTGTGGTTATTTAAGAATAATAAACTTTCCTGCATTTTTTCCACCACAAATATGTTTTGAATTAACAAACATCTCACAAACATGTTTATACATTTACAATGAATCAAATATCACAGCCTGAAGCCCTACTAACAATAACAAGGGACTCACACGGAGGTGAACGTAGCTAATAACCATGAAAAGGTTCACAAAAGTAGAAATCTGTATTTGTAATCTTAATTTCCCTTCGGGGATGAATAAAGTAATCTATCTATTTATCTATCTAATCTATCTAATACCTCACAACAATACTTGAAGTCCTAATAACATCAATCACAAAAGTTACAAGATGGATAGACAAGTTTTATTCTTTGTCAGGAGCATCTCTCCATCCTAAGATGGCCTGTCAAGATGCTGGTCCAGATACTGGTCCAGATACTGGTCCAGATACTGGTCCAGATGTTGGACGGGACCACTTTCCTATCATGGGGGTGTGACCAGTGCTGTTGTTTTTGGATTAACCACACGTTTTACTCAGTCTATGGTTTTACTCTGGTAATGGTGACTGGTCTTCAAGAGCTGACTATTCTAGACACAACTATAACAGGACAGCAACAGAGACATCATGTTGTGTAATATTAGTCCATATTATAACTGTAGATGATGACTTTCTTCTTGTTCTCCTGATAAGACCGTGGCCTGGCATTGCAGTATCGACTGGGAAGGAGCCCTGTATCCCAGTCGGTACACAGGACTGGCCGGGCTATAGAGAGGTGGATGATGGAAACACAGTTCCTCACACCAGCAGAGCAGATGTGGATAGACACAGCTTCAGCTTTCTGGAGCAGGTGGAATTTCCCAAACTTCCTAGGGGCCATCGACAGGAAGCATGTCACGATAACAGCACCACACCAGTCTGGCAGGTCTTCAACTCTCCTGAAGCCATCAGAGAATCAAAGATGGTTGGATGAGGCTGAAGAACCAGGGGAGCACCTGCAGGATGCTGGGAACATGGGGAAACAGAGGAAGCAGAGAAGCTCTTTCTTCATCTCTCCTGAAGGAAGAGTGTCCTCACAGGACCTCATGGAGCCGTCTGAAAATCCAGTTGAAGCTTCAACAAACTGAAAGACCTGAGTCCTTGTATGTGGAAGCCTTGTGTATACCTCCTTTTTTTATTAAACAAAATCTTGAAAATGGAACTTTTATTTGGCACCGTTTCCTCTTTGTTTGTTTTCTGCTTTCAATAAAAGTTGTTGAAAAACCTCAAATTGTTCTTTATTTATTTTGCAATACTAACGTACAGGTAGAGACTTGGTTCAAGTAGTTAAGGATTATTTATTTAATACCATAAACTTTATGGAATTAAATAAATGCCAACGTTTAACTTGCACTAGCACAGTAACTACAATCTAACATAACATGCTTTATGTGAGTGTGAAAGAGGAAGTGGCACTTTCCTTGCTCCTCCCCCTCCAGTGACAGGACTCCATTACAGTCTCCGGACAGAACAGGTTCCTGGTGAAGAAGAGGAGCAGGACGTTTCTCTGAATTCCTCCTGATAACTTTTCTCTGGTGATTTGTCAGAATCTTCACTAACGGATCGAGTTTATTTGGTTCAGGTTTGTTTTAAAAGTTTCACAGCTCGTAGGAAGCAGCATCCAACTCTTCACTTTGAACCGTCCCTCGTCACAGTTTACGATGTTCTGGTTCAATACAACTTGTTGGATTCTCTTCACCTTCACGCGTGTTGCCGCTCGATCAGTTCTAAGAGACAGACAAGGTAAGACAACAGTGAAGCTAACACGGAAGGCTAACGGGGCTAGCTAAGCTAACAAACATAACAGGAAGTAACTGGAACTCGCCTTCATACTGTCATATACGGTAGTTTAATGCGCTTGCGCATATACTGTTGGCATCTGTTGCACTTCTGTCGGTCCTGGGAGAGGGATCCCTCACATGTGGCTCTCTCTGAGGTTTCTACGTATTTTTACCTGTTAAAAGGGTTTTTAGTAGTTTTTCCTTACTCTTGCTGAGGGTTAAGGACAGAGGATGTCACACCCTGTTAAAGACCTATGAGATGAATTGTGATTTGTGAATATGGGCTATACAAATAAAATTTGATTGATTGATTGATTGATTGATTGATTGATTGATTGATTGATACGGGAGTTGTGGACGCATGTGAGTGACGTATATGAGTGACGCATGTTGTGAGACACGGTCTGCAATAAAGCGAACTTAGCAACTGAGAAGCCTCCTTAGCATTGATTTACACATACTAACCACGCATCGTTCACTACAACACGCACACACCGAACAAGTGTCACATGAAAACATCCCGCACATCAACAGGCGGAAGCTTTGTAGTGTTTGGGTGTAAAGCTTCGTGTGTCCTCACAAGGAACTGAAAACACAAAACAACTGTTCAAACATCTGTATGGAGTGTGTGGCTTTGATATGAGACACGCGTAGAGGTCACAGAACGTGGACAGAACCGGGGAGTCTCCACAGGGACTCGTTGTAGGGACATGGCAGCTGGAACTTCTGCATTTGTGTTATCAGAAGTGACACGCATTCATTTCTGAGTTCTATTATTAGTCATAATACTTGCAGAATGGTGCAGATGGTAATTTCCTTCATGTGAGATACCAGACTAGTTTCCCTGTGTGTGTCAGTGAAACACTTTGTTGCTCTTTTTGAAAAAGTTGTTGCATTATTTCATCTGATTTGTGTCTGTGTGCTTGTAGTGGGGGGGCAGATGGGGACATTCACATTTACCGGAACTAACAACACGAAGATGAGACACACACACACACCTCTAGTTGTTCAACAGTACTGTCTTCTGAACCACATTTTTGCATGATATCTCACACGCACACACACACACACTCACCTGGACCCGCCCTTGTTGATTGATGAAGCTCCAGTGACATGTCATCATGAACTGATGTCTTGTTGTGTAACGTTGATCTTTTCTTCTCTTTCCTCCTTCAGGACCAGATGTCGTCAAAGTGTTTGTGACAGAAGGAGATGATGTCATCCTGCCCTGCTCTCCACGACCCAACGTGAACATCGAAGCAACAGTGTTCGACTGGAAGAAAGAAAACAAGGAGGTGTTCCTGTTCGATAACGGCAAATACTACGGAAACGGCCTCTCGGGTCAGGATCAGGATTTTAAAGGACAAGTTTCTCATTTTGCTGAAGAGCTGAAGCAGGGAAACGCCTCCATACTCCTCAGAGACACCAGGATTACTGACAGTGGGAACTTCACCTGCATCCTTCCTCATCTTGGGTCGGGGCAAACATGCAGGATTGAGCTGGTTGTTGGTGAGTACGTTCATAACTCAGTTAAAGAAGCTGTGTGTAAGTTTCTGCTCCTGCTTCATACTCAGCTTCTGCATTGTTGACTTCCTGTCCTGAGCAAACAGTCAGGACTGTGTTGAGTGGCAGAGCAGAGCAGAGTGGAGGGGCTGGGGGGTGAGGTTTGAACATGCCCTGGATGTAGACTGGACCTGATCCGTTCACAGCACGGTACCAAGTACTAGTGTTTTGAAACGGATGCGGGCAGCTACTGGGAACCAGTGAAGGGAGCGGAGGAGTGTGAGTGAAGTTAGGTTAAAGACCAGTGGAGCTGCTGGTTTCTGGCGTGAGATGACCAGAGCCTGGATCGAACCTGGGCCGCCTTCAACCAAATGTCACCAGGAGACATCACGTGACAATAACATGAACCGTTTTGTTTGCATCACTCATAATGAGCATTTCAACAGTTGGTTTATTAAATAACAATTTCATCAAATTTAATGATGTTTTTGATTCTGACTGAATCAATGAATAGAAAACGTCTCTCTGGTTTAATTATGGTTCCTTTGTTCATTTATCACCGTGTTTTAATTTTAAACTAACAACAAATTACACATTTGTTTGATTAAATACAGAATATTGTAACAATGCAAAAAGTGCTTTGTCATTAGAGTCAGAATCTTATTCTTGACACAAAGTAGAATGTTGTGATATTAAATAGAATTTTAACATGTTTTTTTTTTTTTTAATCAAGCAGAAGAAGGATGTAACAACCCAAATGTTGTCTTTGTAATCGTCCGTTTATCTGTTTGTATCTCTTCCTTTGTGTTTTCTCTCCTCTTTAACACTCTGTCTCTCACATTAACAAACAGATCAGAAAGTTCCTGGTATTTATCAGATGTTTATCTCTGTAAATGTTCTTTATAAGTTGTTCTTCATGTTCACTGGAGCAGTTCTAGAGCCGAACATCAAGATACTTGGTGAAACAAAGGAAGGAGTTCAGCTGCAGTGTTCTGTTCGAGGTGCGTCTCCAAAACCTGATGTTCATTGGCAGAATGGTGATGAAAACATTATTCCTGCTGAAGAACCTCAGGTCTCTGAAAGAGAAGGCAGATATGACATCATCCTCCAAACGACTGTGACCAAGACCGACATCTATCGCTGTGTCTCCACTCAGGAGGAGATCCACCACCAGATATATACTGAGACATATGTACCTGTCCCTGGTGAGTTTCTTTATATTTCTACTTTTAATCATCCATCATCTACACCACTCATCTTCTGAGAGTCGCAGGATGGGGGGGGGGTTCACCTGTCAGTTAAACACAGAGCTTCACAGACAGAGACAAACCAGCATCATTCACACCCACCAGTGATTTAGATCAACCAGTAAAACACAGCCTCATGTCTCTATGGGAGGAAGGTGGAGGAACCAGAGAGAACCCACTGACACAGGGAGAACAAACTGCTGATCACTTCACAGGTTAGAACCCACAACCTTCCTCCTGTGAGGAGACGTGTGTGTGTGTAAAGTTTCAAACGTCTCAGCCTGAGTCCGATCAGTTGTGAGTCTGAGACTGAACTTCATTCATCTCCAGAGAGAAGAGGAAGAAACCACATGTTTAGTTCTGTGTGAAGGTTGTGACGTCCAGTCTGCTCCACAGGAAGTGACGCTGTCTTCTGTCCTCTCTTTCAGACGCTGGAGGAATGGTTCCTGTTTGGGTTGTCGTCAGTGCTGCGGTTGTTGCAGTTTTCTTGACTCTTCTTGTCTGGGTTATTGTCAGTGAATTTTACTTTGTGCTAAAAAAGAAAACTCACTCAGCAGTACCAACAAATCCACGATTCATCATAACGATGATGAGCTGACAACAACACAAACAATTCTCGATCTGGTGTTTAGAGTCTTGACAGAGACATAAAGATTTCTGGAGAGAGAGAGAGAGAGAGAGCCCTGCCCTGCCCCTGCTGAATCATCATTCACTTTCACCTCTGGACCCAAACTAGCAGCAGCACTAAACGGAGGTTATCTAACTGAAGAGGATTTAAATAAAACCATATTTGACTTCAGTTGATGATGAGTCATGAAACAACTGGAGCTCATCCAGCGATCAGGTGACTCGTGGACAGGAAGAAGAGCTCATGTAGGAGCAGCAGATCTGGGGCCAGTCTTCAGGATGTGGAGGAGAGAGACCTGATGACAGCTTGTTTCTTTAATGAGATGTGATGATGTTCATAAAACACCTTCAGGTTCCTGTGAGAAACAGACCAACACAACTTTGTGTTTGATTCTCTGGATTCTCAGATTCAGAATGTCTGCTGTTCTTAGAGGTGGTAGTGACATCACAATGTTTACTGCTGTTAACTCTTTAAAATGTATTAGATATAAACCTCTTGTTTACGTTGTAAAGGTCACCTTAGTGCACTTTACAACGACAAACTCAATGTTTTTCGGGAGGACAGATAATCTGCATTTATTACAGTCTGTGATATTTAAATTCAGAATCCACAGTTTATGTGATTGAACAGTTTATTTGTTTAACACAACTACCCAGTATGATTAAACTGGACTGAGCTCATTTTCCATTGACGACTGGACTGGTTGTTGCACATTAATGGACAAGACTCTGTTCACTTCACTGCTCATTGTCCCACTGGTCTCTGGTGAGTTTATTAATTCATGTTCACACTGCGTCTGTCCTGAGAGGCTTCAGCTCTGTGTGGGAAAAGTGCTTCAAGGACTAAACGCCACCTGTCTGAGTCATTCCAGCTGTGCAGGTGAGGCTGCGTTTAGATCCTCTCGTGTCAGAGGCCAAAAGCAGGTGAAGTCAGGTGAGCTGCAGAGAGAGGAATGTCTCCACACTGGTTTTCTAGCAGGTGAAGTCAGGTGAGCTGCAGAGAGAGGAATGTCTCCACACTGGTTTTCTATAGAAAGATCATTTCTTCTGGATCGTGGACGAGATGAATCACGGGAACATTCAGCCTCGCTGCTGGTTCACTGTCACGTTCAGATCGGGTCGGTTTCCTGCTTCTCTTCTCCTCTTTCAGACGAAAGAGAGGACAGAAGTCAGTTTCAATCCCTGTGGAGCAGACTGGACGTCACAACCTTATTTTTGTTAGTTCTAAGTTTTGATCCTTACAATATTTGTTACTTCAGTGTTCATACATATTATGACCAATGGATTTCCATAACTTTTCAATAAGTTTAAACCAAATTTTCATGACTAAACATTGAAATCTCGGTATGAACAAGTGACAATTTTGTATTTAAACTAACAGTGAGAATTTCAAAGCATACGGTATACCTTAAATGACACAAATGAATGAGAGACAATAGTTTGATTGGGGTCTTTGTCTGTTGTAAGCCATTGTAAATCAATGCTAAGGAGGCTTCTTAGTTGCTAAGTTCGCTTTATTGCAGACCGTGTCTCACAACATGCGTCACTCATATACGTCACTCACATGCGTCCCAACTACCGTATAACCAACAGTATACGCGCAAGCGCATTAAAACCACCGTATATGACAGCCATGACATGTACTTTTCCATTTGTAGCCAAGCACGGTTGAATCTACACTGGTACCGCGGAGAGACAACAGATGTGTGTAAGGCAAAGACCAGCAGGGGGCGCCACATGGCTGAGAACCTGCTGAGAACGGAGAGTCGGCCCTGAACAAGCTTCGTGGTCACTTCTCCTGCTTGGTCTCTTTGAATATGTCATTAGTGTTTTAAAGTCAAGCTAAAAGCAAAGTGTAGTGAAGAAGCTCCATGTTCTTCAAACATCTGGCCCTGAAGTGTTCCTCTTGTTTCTGGTTCGCTGCTCCCAGCTCCAATCTGTACAAACTGCAGAGCAAGTTCCCAACAGCGCCTCCTGTGGCCACGTCGTGCTTCTCCCACTGGCCACCAGCACCAAGGTACAACTGGGGCTTCTGATCTCAGTCGAGATTTAACACGGACTTCCCTGGAAGAGGAAATCCACAGAAAGTGATAACTGATCTCTGATCAGCTCCTCCACAACTCTGCAGCTAAATATCATCAAGACACGGTCCAGAAGAGAAAAGAACAATTCAGCCTCGGACCCAGAGAGAGACGCTGGCTACGTGAACTGGTAGACACATCAGCTTCCTCCTGTTTCACATCAATGTGAACGGGATCCTGATGTGTCACGTGCAGGAATGAGCCTCGTGCACAGTGTCTCAGTGGAGCAGATCAGCTCCTGTGCAACATCGAGTGAAGATGGAAATAAAAACGTCCCCAGATGAAGGAGAGATGAGACAATCGCACTGCACTGATTGCTGTTGGTGTTGTCAGTGGTGCAATATGTAAATACCGTGTGTGTAAAAAGAAAACTCCCACTGAAGAACCACCTGAAGAAAGTAAGTTTATTTAACTTATTAAATCAACATAATGATGAGGAGCAGACGACACAAACAATTCTTCATCTGATGTTTAGAGTCTTGACAGAGACACAAAGATTTCTGTTGGTATTTATCATCGACTGTAAATAAAGACAAACATGACTGTTAACAATCTATATCGCCCCCTGGTGGCTGATGGCATTATAGGTCATGATCCCTTTTTTATATTGATCGTCTTTATATACAGTCACTGATGGTGTTGTTTTGTACAGTGTGTAGTTGTTTATTGTTATTTGCAGTGTGTAGCTGTAAACTCTGTGTGATATTCATACTGGAGTTGATTTCCTGTCTTGTTGTTTTTCTTGCTGCAGATCAAGCAGCAAACGGGACTCCTCTGAGAAGTCAGACTCAGATTGATGTGGATCCGTCTCTGTAGCATCTGTCTGCTCCGCCCTCTTCACTCTGTCACATGATCTGTGAGGTCTGCTGCTGCAGCTAGTGTGGCGGTGTGTGTCTGCCAATGACCAGGTGACACAGGAAACAGGAAGTGAACTTCTCCATTGGTCCAACAAGTATTTACCTTCGACTCAAACACGAATGAAAAGCTTCAGAGTGACGACCACACAACGCTGTTTATTTAAAGATAATGATGTCATCATGACCTCACTTCCACCACGTGACAACACATGATTGGTTCTTGTGAATAAGCTGAAGGTCTCGTCTCAAATCTTATTGGCTGATAAAACTTGTGATGTTTACTCTTTATACATCTCACGATTCACACGTTAAAAACCAAAGGTCGTTAAAACTGTGTGGTCCTGTCCAGCTGCAGCTCTGTTGCTAGGCGACAGCGGGACAAGCTGGAGACTCAAATCACAGAAGTCCTCCGTGGACCAGACGTCTCATTTCAGTTGGTCCTTCACAAAGGAGACGGCCCTGGAACCAGGACACAGCTTCTATGACGTCATGTTCTGACCTCACAGTGACGTCACGATGACATCATTCCTGTCACATGAACATTTATGACTTTTCAATATATGTATAAAAGCTTCAGGTCGTATCTATCGTCCAATAGGAAGCAGAGACTGTTGAATGATGCATGAAGTCATTTTCTGACCTTTTCTTCAGAAAGTGAAATGAAACTGTGACATCACATCCTGGACACGTATTTTGAAGGAGACAGGATGTTCCTCTCTGTTTCATGATCTCTCTGCTTGTGGTTCTTCTCTCAGCTGAACTTTGACTCAACCACACGTCACTGATCTCAGACCTGCTGCTCTGCTCTCAATCAATGTGAATGTTCTGCAGCTAAAGTGAAAATGTGATGAGTCAGTGTTTATTGGTGAAGGTGCTGTTGCGGGTGGAAATCAAAGGAGAGGAGTCGTCGTTCTCAAGTTGAAGTTAAGCAAGTTTATTCAGAGGTCACAGGTCAGGAAAACGCGGTGTCCAGCAATTGAACATGCATGGGTCTCTAGTTCTACGCAGGAGGCTGCACAGGAAGAAAGACGCTTAAACAGAGTGCGCACATAGATTATATCCTCTTGGAATATCGCATGATGACGATGTCGTACGTGCACACCAGAGGTGATAATGTTGCTGTATCAGTGCAGCTGCGTTAGTGTGCTGTCTGGGGGAGAGATTGTGGCCCAAGGTCTACTCACTGTCTCTGTGCGAACTGAATCAGGGAGCTGGGATGTGTGATATAAAGTGTTGACTATGAGTATGGTTTAAGGAATATATGTGGTATATCAATATGAGTATGTATTATGTGTTTGGTGTATGTCAATATGTGTATGTGTTATGTGTTTGGTGTTTGGTGTATGTCAATAAATCCCCCTTTCCACACCTGATAGGTGTGGACATCACAGGGAAGGCAAAGGGCAGGAAAAAGGGGAATTATACAAAAAAAATGAAACGTCAACTTATAGCTGTGATATAAGAATCACAGCTACTAAAACCAAAAAGGATTAAACTAACAATTGCATTTATAAAATTGTCAAAACCTAGCTGTGATTAAAAGAATCACAGCAATCAATCAAAAATTCAAAACTGACAATTATAGATATAGAATTGTCTAAACATAGCTGTGATTAAAAGAATCACAGCAATCATATCTTATTTAATTAAAACACATGCATGATACTGTGGATTTAGAGAGAAAATGTAACACAAAAAGCAAAATCAACCTCTGACACTGTGGACTCTGTTAAATGCTCAAAAATGAATAGGAAAATAGAAAACATAAGGAAAAATAAAACTCCGGTGTCGGTTCGCAGGTCCCGCCGAGAGGATCTTTATCAGTGTGTGAGAGGGGGTGTGGTGTCGCTCTGAGAGGTTGCTAGCACTTCAGGCTGTATCAGTATTGTGTCTCCCAAGTTCTGTGTGCTTGCTTGGGGAACTGGAGCGCTTAATGCCAAAACATAGTTGTGATTAAAAGACGGACAGCACTCAAATCAAATGATTATAAAAATGACACATAACGATATAAAATGTCAAAACATAGCTGTGATCTAAAGAATCACAGCAATCAATCAAAAAGTCAAACTGACAATTATATTCATAAAATTGTCTAAACATGGCTGTGATTAAAGGAGTCACAGCAATCAAAAACTCAAAACTGACAATTATATTCATAAAATTGTCTAAACATGGCTGTGATTAAAGGAGTCACAGCAATCAAAAACTCAAAACTGACAATTATATTCATAAAATTGTCTAAACATAGCTGTGATTAATGGAATCACAGCAATCAATCACAAACTCAAAACTTGACAATTATAGATAAAATTGTCTAAACATAGCTGTGATTAATGGAGTCACAGCAATCAAAAAACTCAAAACTGACACCAAACACCCAACCTACATCACAGCTGGTGCTTCTTTTTTTTTTTTTAAGTTGCAATGGCAGATAACTTGATTAAGAGTTCATTCTTTATTTTAATTTAATTTAATTTTTTTTTTTTTTTTTTTTGGGGGAATGGCACTACAGACCAATTGTGGTGGAGGCAGCAGGGGCAGAGTCTAGCAAGGGACACACCTCCGCGTCATCATCTTGGTCAATGGTAAAGGGGAATGTGGGGAACTGAGCATATGGGGTAGGGCGAATCTCTTTGGTTAAGGCAGTGGTGATGAGACGATTCACTAGGGTGCGCATGCAGGGAATACAGCAACAGCCACAAGTGACGAGTATGCCGATAAAAACAGCCAAAGACACTGTAAGGAGGGGGCATTTGGGGATATAGGGATGGCACAGCGGCCGGGGTTGGCACTGCAAGGGTGTTGGCTGTTTCCTGCAGTTGCTCCTTGTCCCCACTGGGAGTTTTGACATTCACTCCCAAGCCATCAGTCCCTTCTCCGAATTTCGGCATACCGAACACAACCCGCAAGCAAACATCCAGAGCCTGTGAGCCTATCTCCAATTCCAATTTAGCCATTTTAGTTTTAACATGGTGGTTGGTGAACAGAGTGCATTTAGCTGCTTTTCTCTGCTGATTCCGCCTCATCCACTGCTAAGAGCAGTGCGGCTCTCATATTTCCAATCACCTTCCGGGTTGGGGCTATGTTCCCTGGCAATATCCACCCTTTATTACGCCACCCGATCAAAATCTTGCTCCACACTTCCTCCCTACTCTTCCACTCCTTAGGAGCGGTCATATTTCTCACTTGTGCGGTCACATATTCCCCAAAATCCTCCATTTTTTTTTCTCAGTCAGTCTATGAAATTGTGTGTGTGTTGCTCCGTCAGTGAGAGGGGATGTGTGTGCGCTTTGCTATCAGTGTGTAGGAATGCTAACACACGGGCAGAGACCGCAAAAGGGCTGCTCCTCAGTAGTCTCCCCCACAGTCACTTTTTCTAATTATAATATTTGATAGTCCAATTGTTAGGCCCTTCCATTCCCTTTTTTGCGAGATTTGGAGGGCCTGTGAGTTAAATCCGTAGCGATAGTCCCACACACAAACCCGTTAAGGTGCTTTGTTTTACAGTGTGTGTCGTCACGCCAACCCCCACATCAACCACCGTCGTGGAGCTATTTTACAACATGGGTCTGGCTGAATTTTAACTCCTTTTTTTTTCTTCTCAGCTACTCTTACACCAACTCATTTAGACATATTTTACAGTGTAAGCTGCCGGTATCTCTTTCTCTCGGCTACTCTTACACCAACTCATTTAGTCATATTTTACAGTGTAAGCTGCCGGTATCTCTTTCTCTCGGCCGGTATCTCTTTATTAAATATAGAAAAACACAATTGCTAAATACACAGCGTTTTCAGACCTTTGCAATTACTATTCTAAATTTAGCATAGGCAACTTGTACTCACCCTCAGTACTACTGATCAAAAATTTAGTTTTATTTCCTATCACGACAATATGCAGATTTCAATTAAATAGGCTCTGCTTACCTTTTTTAGTAGTACAGCTGTTTGATCAGGTTCCCGAGGAGAGACAAGCCACGCAGGGCGGTTCTTTCCCGTCCGAGAGACGACCTCCTCCCCGACTGGTTGTTTTTCCACTCCGCTCTTTCAATCGTCTAAAACCATCCTCTGCTACCATTTGTTGCGGGTGGAAATCAAAGGAGAGGAGTCGTCGTTCTCAAGTTGAAGTTAAGCAAGTTTATTCAGAGGTCACAGGTCAGGAAAACGCGGTGTCCAGCAATTGAACATGCATGGGTCTCTAGTTCTACGCAGGAGGCTGCACAGGAAGAAAGACGCTTAAACAGAGTGCGCACATAGATTATATCCTCTTGGAATATCGCATGATGACGATGTCGTACGTGCACACCAGAGGTGATAATGTTGCTGTATCAGTGCAGCTGCGTTAGTGTGCTGTCTGGGGGAGAGATTGTGGCCCAAGGTCTACTCACTGTCTCTGTGCGAACTGAATCAGGGAGCTGGGATGTGTGATATAAAGTGTTGACTATGAGTATGGTTTAAGGAATATATGTGGTATATCAATATGAGTATGTATTATGTGTTTGGTGTATGTCAATATGTGTATGTGTTATGTGTTTGGTGTTTGGTGTATGTCAATAGTGCTGAGTCGGGTCCAGTTCCAGTCACAGCTGCTTCCTGTTGTCACTGTGATGTTTGACCCGTCGCTGTCTGACTCTGACTTTGTCTTCATGTTGTTACCTGATGATTCTGAGGATTTCAGGCTGCTTCATTATTTCTGTTCAACACTTTGAATAAAACGTGACAAACATCAAACTGTGTGTTGAGACTGTTTTGGACGTTTCTGTTCAAACTGTGAAGAAACTAAAGTGATTTCAGTGTTTTGGTCGAACTCTCCCATGTTTTATTTTCCAGAATCACTCGACCTCTACGACTTTAACTGTAAATGTTTGTCTCAGAGTAAAAGAGGTTAAAGAAAAGAACAGTGAAGAAATGAAAATGTTAAATATTTATAATAGTGAATGAGACAAACGTGACGTCTACTTGTTACGTGAACTATCAACAACCCTGTTTTATTTTCTTTATCAGACGGAATGAAACTTTAATTAAAATTTGAAATGAGTCACAATGTCCATGAGTTCATTTTTCCTTTGATCTGTTTTCTCTACAAATCATCAATGTGTTTTATTCTCAGTAACGCCGGGTTCACACCGGACGCTGAACCGCCGGGCAGCGCTAATAATATCACCCGTTGATCCAGTAGTATAAAAGCATATACTTACTTGTTGCTCCAAAATTAAGCAACAGCGTCCCAACATGTGTCCTCCTTGGTGTTGTCTTTATACAACATGTTCCGAGGATCATACAACTCACTGCACTTCTCCACTTCAATTATTAATTTAATGTCATCCATGTTGAAGAACTTCTCCGCTGTTTACTCCGTTAAATGTCGGGTGTCGAGGGTAAATTACGTATATTCTCCACTCAATCCTATGTGGAGAATACGTAGCCCCCCCCCCCCCCCCTTCTCTTTTTATCTTTATGACTGTGTGTGGCTGTAATGGATGGGCAGAGGGGGACATTTAATAATGTGGTTGGGGGAATTCAAAGTATGGGATGCATATTTGATCATTTATATCATATAAAATATGTCATCAATATCGTTTAAAATCCTTTGTCAGTGTGTTTCCTGGTGCGATACGCTCGCGTCAAGCGCAAAAAATAGACTCGACGCCGAAACGATCGCCGCGCTTCAGCCTCCGGTGTGACCCGCACAGAGGTTTAACATGGGAGTGGATGGGAGCCAGCTGTTATTTAACAGTGGTGGTGTGAACCCGGCGTAATGTGGTATGGGGTGCCGTTTGTAAAGCAGCTCACGCTGAAAATAACAGCAACATTTTGTCACATTTAGCTTTAAACCATGTTTAAAAAACTGGTGAATTTTTGAGAGTCACTTTATTGCACATTTACAACAATATTTGTCAACTTAGAGATATTTTAAATCCAAATGTTAAATGTTACACTTAAATGTTAAATGTTAAATCTAAATGCTAAATCTAAATCTAAATGTTAAATTTAAATCTAAATCTAAATGTGAAATCTAAATGTTTAATCTAAATCTAAACGTTAAATCTAAATGTTAAATCTAAATCTAAATTTAAATTTAAATCTAAATGTTAAATCTAAATGTTAAATCTAAATGTTAAATCTAAATCTAAATGTTAAATCTAAATGTTTCGGGTGAAACTAAATATTTAACTAATATGCAAATTCAAATGCCGGTAACAGGAAGTAACAAAATAAAAGCTCGAGGAGGTCAGAGTGTGTTTATAGTGGCAAATAACGAAATAAATCTTATCCGGGAAAATGGACTCTTCGACATGGATTATCGTGATATTAACTACATAAAATAACAAACACGTTTGGAGAACCTTTATTTGAAGAGTACTTTGAGTTTTTAGTGTCACTTTTATGAAGGATGTGGGACTTATGACCTGTAGCCACTATGGCCAGCCACAAGGGGGCGCACTTTGACTGATCTGTCATGTTTTTCTCACTGCAATGACTTTATCATTTATTTATAAAAAAAATGTATCTGTTCTAATTCTGCTCATCCCAAAATTCAGATATGGGTAATTAGAAATGTTAAGTACTTTCTTTCCAATTACTGAAACAAAGTTACTGAGGGGGACTAAGTCAAATCTGGACTTGGTTCCGGGGCACTGTGTTATGGTTGCCCTCTGCTCCTCAGATAGAATTTAAGCACCAGTTTGTTTTTTGTTTTTGTTTTGTCAGCCTCAATTGGATCACTGTAAGCAACCTGTAAACTGTATTTGGATTGGAAGTCTTGATTCATCTACCTACAAGTCATTATAAGAGGTGTAGACTGAGCTTAGTAGCACAATTCAGTCATTTGTACTGAAAGGGAGAGGCAACTCTCAAACCTAGCTCATCTCATTCAGTTTTGCTTCACCCTAAATCCTTAAAGGCTGCCTTTTAAAGGAAACACACTTAAAAGATGGAATTAGGGTTAAGTTGCACTTAGATAAAATGAGATTAACATCATTACAAAAATAATTCCCTATGACCTCCTTTCTTTATGCAGTGCGGAGTACAGTGCCTTCACCACCAAGGGACAGTGAGGCCAGATGTCAGGAGACAGAGAGCAGCACTCGAGAGAGTGAAAATCAGGGCCAGGCAGGGGACCCGAGACAATTGTTTCCTTATAATGTGGCAGAATTTGTGTAAGATATTGTTTGGGCTTCATAGAAATACAGCAGTGTAGATGTTGGTCTATTTACATTATGAACCTCTGATATAAGTCTCTCTCGCTCTCTCGCTCTCTCTGGGCTTTCTGCTGAATTTTCTGTTGTCCCTGTTTATCTTTGTTTGCTCAGCCCTGTTTATCTGGAGGAAGATGAGGCTCTTGAAGAGGCAACTTTGACCTCCTCGAGCTTTTATTTTGTTACTTCCTGTTACCGGCATTTGAATTTGAATAGTTAAATATTTAGTTTCACCCGAAACATTTAGATTTAACATTTAGATTTAACATTTAGATTTAGATTTAGATTTAACATTTAGATTTAGATTTAGATTTAGATTAAACATTTAGATTTAACATTTAGATTTAGATTCAGATTTAACATTTAGATTTAGATTTAGATTTAACATTTAGATTTAAATTTAAATTTAAATTTAAATTTAACATTTAGATTTAACATTTAGATTTAGATTTAGATTAAACATTTAGATTTCACATTTAGATTTAGATTTAAATGTAACATTTAGATTTAGATTTAGATTTAGCATTTATATTTAACATTTAACATTTAAGTGTAACATTTAACATTTGGATTTAAATATTTAAAATATCTCTAAGTTGACAAATATTGTTGTAAATGTGCAAAAAAGTGACTCTCAAAAATTCACACCAGTTTTTTAAACATGGTTTGAAGCTAAATGTGACAACATGTTGCTGTTATTTCAGTTTGAGCTGCTTTACAAACCGCACCCCATAATGTGGCGCCCTCTCGCGAAAATAACATTTATTTTTCAACAACCCTGTTTTATTTTCTTAACCAGAGGCGGGCGCGCGCGCACACACACACACACACACACACACACACACACACACACACACACTAACCCTGTTTTATTTTCTTAATCAGAGGGAATTAAACTTTGCACTGAACAGTGACTCACTTTATTCACACACACACAAACACACACACACACACACAGTCTGAGGATCACATCAGTTTCAGCACAAAATGTGTTTCCTGTGGATAGTGAAGCAGTGTCCACTTTATTAGGTACACCTGTGTAATGTGATGCTCAATACTCACATGTTTATAAAGACACATGTATGTAGATATCATGTTCAGATATGTGCTGAAGGGCTGATCAATCATTATCAATCAATCAAACACTTTAACTTTTAAAGAACCAGAAGAAGGGAAAATATTTTTGGATTTTTTGTTTCACCAATTATCTTAACATCCAATACTCTTAATTTGAAAGACGTTGTTAAGCTCTACTTTTGTTTTTGTTTTTTATTTTATCATGAAGGAAAATGTGGCAGAATGACTTTTATTAATTTTGTTTTGTTTGTTTCAGCTGTCTCACACATTTGTCCTTTGTATGTGATATCATGTTATGAAGCAGCTGATGACTTTTGGAAAATGGTTTGAACACAAATACTCAAATGCTGTTAAATTAGCTGCTTATCGAAATTCAGCTTGTTAATCATTTAATTGTTCATGAAATGCCAAAGATTTCTGTCACTTTTCTGCCACTTTTTGAATCTTTTATATTTGAATGTCCACTCATGTGGCTATTACTCCTCAAAATTTTATTGAAATTGTTGACCACAAAAGAAAGGTCTATGATTGTCTTGTTTTGATTATTTGTAAATTAACCTTTGCAAATATAAGTTTATATAATCAACTTTAAACTCAGTTACGCACCACAGCATATTATTCACTTTTCTGTTTGTTTTCCTTTCGATCTCTGGGATCTGGGCTCCATGTCTCCACGACCCACTCCCATCCAGTGACAACCTAACCTCTTCTACTCCCCCCCAATCGGGGTGTTGCGTCGCCGGATGATGACGTAGAGAGCGACGGCAAGCCTATTTATTGATGGAGGATGAGTCGCAGGAGAGGGGATAAAGCGGAAGTGCGGTGTGTAGCGAGAGCGGAGGAAGACGGCAAAACAGCGAGACAACTAAAGCTGAGGAAGTAAAAGAGAGGCAGTGGAATCCCTCGAAACCGGACCTCTGAGAGAAACTGGGTAAGCACTTGCCGGTCGGCGACTGCGGTGTCGCTGCCGGTTGAGATCGCCGACTGACTGACTGACCAGCGGAATGACTGAAGGCCTCTGTATGCTTCTCCGAGTCCGCAGAGGGGGACATTTAATAATGTGGTTGGTAAAAGTGGTAAAATTAAAACTCTAAGACAACAGAAGGTGAATACAAAGTATGGGATGCATATTTGATCATTTATATCATATAAAATATAGTTTAAAATCATTTTCCAGTGTGTTTCATGTCGCGATACGCTCGCGTCAAGCGGAAAAAATAGACTCGACGCCGGTGTTCCAGTTTAACTGGCGGGCATGGCTTCTGGCGACATTCCAGATGTTGACGCTCTTTTTCAGAGCCGGTGGCAGATTCGTCATTTTTACAAAGCGCATGTGTGTGAAGTGCGGTGATCTACTGAAGGTCTGTCTGTCTGTCTGTCAGTCATCTTATTTGCCTCGGCAGTCATTTTTTTATTTATTTAAAAAACATAGATCTACATCTGTAACATCGAGCCCCCCCAGAGGTGCACGCCCCCCACTTTGAGAACCACTGTCCTAGCTGAACATAAAAAACTAAATATGCCCAACCCAAAATAACAGAATAAAACAGTATGCATAAACTGGCCGGTTTTAGCAGACAGTTACAATACTTTACTGGAGTATTCAGACGACTTTTTACTTCTACTCCTTAAATTTTTTCATGCAAATATCTGTACTTTCTACTCCTTATATTTTAAAAATAGCCTCGTTACTCCCATTTCATTTTGGCTTGTTTTCATTCTGGTTTGTCACGACGGACGCGAGGTCAGAGCAGGGTAGGAGACATAGATCAGAAGATAAAAGACACACATTTTTAGCTCAAGACGCAAACGTTTTTGTGTTTCCTGTGACAGCAGTGTACATCACTTTTAGCTGTCCTCTGGAAACACTTCCGTTGTCGTGTTCTGTATTCGCTGCGCATTTCGGTATTTGGAGAGTGTTTCTGTCATGTGTTGAGTTGTGTTGTGAAATTGATGAAGATTCTTACTTTGCTTGTGTTTTATACAGTTGCAGTGCGTTGAGCTCTCAGGGCCACCGTAGACTTCAGTATAAAGGCACAGTGACTGCGGAAGTGAAAGAGTTCGAGACGGAGAGAGAGCGAGAGAGAACGATGAAGCAGTGATTTCACAGCCACGGTCAACACGTCGCAACTGGACTCGGACAACGATGAAGCTTCATCTGCTCGTGAGTTTCCTGAGTCTGTGGAGAAGAAGCGATGGAACCGGTGAGAGGATCCCATTGACTCCCATGTTAAAAAGCCTGACTTTAGATCAGAATTAAACCTGTTTACAGCCGGGTTCAAAAAACGGGTTAGTCCCAATCACTAAGTTATTCCTTCATGACAACTCTGAGAGGGTTGGATATTTTTCTAACTCACTTGTTTAAATTATATAGAGGTTTGAAGTTATGAATAATTATCACTTGATGGACAGGTGACATCACTGCTCGGCTTCAACTGAGCTCATCCACTCGTCTCTAAACTGCTGTTTGACTGTGGTGAACATGTGTTGATGTGTTTTCTGTCTTTCTGTTAAACCTGATCACGTGCATGTGAACTCACTGATGTGCACGTGTGTGTGTTCCAGGTGCAGCCCCCATCAAAGTGCTGGTGAAAAAAGGGGATGATGTCATTTTACCATGTTCCTTCAGCAGCGAGAACATCAGGCAGGAGCTCTTTGACTGGAATAAGGACAAGAAGGGGGTGTTCATGTACGATAAGGGAAAAGTTTACAATGATGGAGATTCACGTCAGGACGAGCAGTTCAGAGGTCGCGTCTTTCATTTCCCAGAACATCTGCACGAGGGTAACGCCTCCATAGTCATCAGAGCCACCAAGTTGACTGACAGTGGGAACTACACCTGTTTATTTCCACTTCTTGTTCCAGAGAGACGATCAAACATTGAGCTCGTCGTCGGTGAGTTTTTCATAAAACTGTTGAAAAGATGATTTACAGTCTGAGGTGTTTCCTGACTCTTTGTCCAGAACGGACACAAACCAGTCTCATCTGTAAACTGGTTTAAACTCAACACTGTTTTTATTCTGTTTAGTTTTACATGTTAAACGTCTGTTTATCAATAAGTTTCCATATTCACGTGTTTTGTCAGATTGATGACATCACACAGAGGCTCTGACATCATCGTGTTTTATTTTTATCTTTTAAATCCTATCTTAACCGAAGTGATGAAAACATCTCAGGTGAGTCGGATCCGCAGGTTTCAGCAAATGTCACCTTGAGAAATATCACGTGACAATAACACTTCACTCATCATGAACACATGAATCAGTTTTTTTCATTAAATAAGAATTTCATCAAATTTAATGTTTGATTCTGACTCAATCTATGAATAGAAAAAATCTCTGATTTAATTATGGTTCCTTTATTCAATTATCACCGTGTTCTAATTTTTAACTAACAACAACAAATTACACATTTGTTTGATTTAATACAGAATATTGTAACAATGAAAAAAGTTCTTTTGTCATTAGAGTCAGAAAATTATTCTTGACACAAGCTAGAAATCAAAATGTTGTGATATTAAATTTTTTCTTGTTATATTCTTTATTTATTTGACAGTTGTATACAAAAACTTACATCAGCCCAAGGGCAATTTTCTTTCTTCTGCTGTCAACCTTTTTCAAATTTGGGTAACTTTGTACATTTTGGGAGAGGTACAGTGCGTACATGTAGACAATAATCACAGATCAATAGAGAAAAACAAATAAATGAATAAAAACAAGCCGAATAAAAAAACACTGTTTACAGGAGCTGCTCCAAAACCATCTGTCACAATACTTGATGGAACAACGGTCTGGGCTCTTCTGATGTGTGAGGTTCTTGGTGCGTTTCCTAAACCTGATGTTCAGTGGCAGAACAGAGCTGGAGACATTGTTCCTGCTGAAGAACCTCAGGTCTCTGAAAGAGGAGGCAGATATGACATCATCCTCCAAACGACTGTGAACAAGACCGACCTCTATCGCTGTGTCTCCACTCAGGAGGAGCTCAACCACCAGACTCATGCTGAGATCTTTGTGCTGCTGAACAGTCAGTTGTATTTTAATCTTCAGATCATTGTTCTTTGGAGTTTCTACATGTTTTCATGTTGAATAGAAAGTTTCAGTGGCTCAAAGTTTGATGAAAACTCCTGAACAGGTTGAAAGTGTTTGAAACAGCTCCGTCATCAACTCTCCAAAGTTTCTAAAGTTCAGCTTCTGTTGTCAGACATGTTTAAACTCAGTGATGTGATTATTACTGAGGTCCCAGTTACATGTGGTGTTGTACTGGACCACATGACACTAAGAACTGTCTCTTTCATTTAACCTCCCTGCTTAGAAACACCAGGGATCAGAATATTAGGAAAAGCTCTGAACATGACACAGTCCAGTTCAACAGCATCACTGACCTCTGACCTCAGGGATCGAACCTGTGACTGAATCTAAAACCTGTGACTAAAGAAACTGAACATTACAGGAGTCGTGATGTGTTCAGGTTGAACAGGTGGACCTAATAAAGTGACTCGTTTGTGATGTGACTCATGATGTTCTGTTACAGCAGAGATCTGATGTTTTATTCTGTGCTTTCATTTCTTTGTTTTCTTTCCTCTTTAACACTTTGTCTCTCACATTAACAGAGAACATGTGAACAAAAACCTGTTTATTTTCAAGAAGATGTCTATTGCACCGAATTCAAGTGTCCTTCACTTTCTAAAGGAGAAATGTGACAAATAACTGCTCATAAATAGTTTTGACCACAAGTTAATCGACAAATCCTGTCCTGAAGCTTCATCTGTGCATTTCTCTGTTTTTATCTCTTCCTCTTTAACACTCTGTCTCCCACATTAACAAACAGATCAGAAAGATCCTGGTATTTATTAGATGTTTATCTCTGTAAATGTTCTTTATACATTTTTCTTCATGTTCACAGGAGCAGCTCCAGAGCCGCACATCAAGATACTTGGTGAAACAAAGGAAGGAGTTCAGCTGCAGTGTTCTGTTCGAGGTGCGTCTCCAAAACCTAAAGTTCATTGGCAGAACGGAGCTGGAGACATTGTTCCTGCTGAAGAACCTCAGGTCTCTGAAAGAGGAGGCAGATATGACATCATCCTCCAAACGACTGTGACCAAGACCGACCACTATCGCTGTGTCTCCACTCAGGAGGAGAACGAGACTCGTGCTGAGACATATGTACCTGTCCCTGGTGAGTTTCTTTATATTTCTGCTTTTAATCATCCATCATCTACACCACTCATCTTCTGAGAGGGGGTGTTGCTTCACAGACAGAGACAAACCAGCATCATTCACACCCACCAGTGATTTAGATCAACCAGTAAAACACAGCCTCATGTCTCTATGGGAGGAAGGTGGAGGAACCAGAGAGAACCCACTGACACAGGGAGAACAAACTGCTGATCACTTCACAGGTTAGAACCCACAACCTTCCTCCTGTGAGGAGACGTGTGTGTAAAGTTTCAAACGTCTCAGCCTGAGTCCGATCAGTTGTGAGTCTGAACTTTAGGGCTGCCGCGATTAGTCGACGTCATCCATTACATCGACGCTGAAAATACGTCGACGTCAATATTGAGTCGACGCGTCGGACCCACACAAATTATGCATTTACCTTTTTAGATTTCTAAAACGTTTCATTTCAATTCATTATAACAAATGTTCTTCTTCAATATCACTACATAACGCCGGGTTTACAGGACACACATTTCTCAGCGCCGGTCAACCAAAGATTCTGCTTTCTCCGCTTGTTGTTGTCTGTAACCCATTAAATGTACTGGTTAATGATGATGGTCTTCATAACCCCCCCTCTCTTTCTATCTGCTTGTAGTGGAAGGGCAGAGGGGGTCATTTAATTATGTGATTGGGGAAATAAAAACTCCAGGACAACAGAAGGGGAATACAAACCATGGGATGCATATTTGATCATTTATATCATATAAAATATGTCATTAATATCGTTTAATATAGTTCAATGTTATTCACAACAGTTGATTGACATGTAGGTTTAGCCAATAGGAAGCCCCTATGTTGGAATGTTGTGGACCAATAGGAGGAGGCAATGAATGTGGGGGGCGGGGTCAGACACGGAAGTGAGGACCCGAATGGAGATGTCAACATTAGTACACAGTCGGTCTCACACACATTATTAAGCGAACTCGACAGACTCAACATCGAAACCATGGGTGCAGGGCGCGAGGCGCATCGCAGCCCATGTGAACTGCACAAAGGTTTAACTGGGGGGGGAGAGGAGGCTCCGGGCTTTAAATGAAATGGTCAATTCGATTTTCTTGGAGGAAAATGAATCGTTTAGATTAATCGACTAATCTGTAAAATAGTCGACAGATTAATCGATAGAAAAATTGTGGTTAGTGGCAGCCCTACTGAACTTCATTGATCTCCAGAGAGAAGAGGAAGAACCCACATGTTGATGAACTGTGTGAAACCCGAACTTCTTCAGTCTCTGTTTTCATTCAGGCTGCAGCTGCAGGTTGGAAACATGAAGCATCTTTTTCATATCTGTAGTAATTGTTGAAGCAGCAGAAGCTGATGAGACAATCTCTGTGGAATCTGAACGATGAATTCAAATTCACAAATCGTGACCGTGTCTGTTGTGTCACAGCAAAATAAAAGATGTGTAACATTTTCCTGAAGTCAAACCCAGACTCCACGTAGATCTCTGGTGAGTGTTTGAGCTGAAACAGAAGAATTACACCAGGATGGATTATTAACAGAGTCTGAGCCGAGCAGGAGTTTTCTTTCCTCTTGAACACTCTGTCTCCCACATTCACAAACAGATCAGAAAGATCCTGGTATTTATCAGATGTTTATCTCTGTAAATGTTCTTTATACATTTTTCTTCATGTTCACAGGAGCAGCTCCAGAGCCGCACATCAAGATACTTGGTGAAACAAAGGAAGGAGTTCAGCTGCAGTGTTCTGTTCGAGGTGCGTCTCCAAAACCTAAAGTCTATTTGCTGGATGGTGATGGAGACATTGTTCCTGCTGAAGAACCTCAGGTCACTGAAAGAGGAGGCAGATATGACATCATCCTCCAAACAACTGTGACCAAGACCGACCACTATAGCTGTGTCTCCACTCAGGAGGAGAACGAGACTCGTGCTGAGACATATGTACCTGTCCCTGGTGAGTTTCTTTATATTTCTGCTTTTAATCATCCATCATCTACACAACTCATCTTCTGAGAGGGGGCGGGGGGGGGGGGTGATGCTTCACAGACAGAGACAAACCAGCATCGTTCACACCCACCAGTGATTTAGATCAACCAGTAGAACACAGCCTCATGTCTCTATGGGAGGAAGGTGGAGGAACCAGAGAGAACCCACTGACACAGGGAGAACAAACTGCTGATCACTTCAAAGGTTAGAACCCACAACCTTCCTCCTGTGAGGAGACGTGTGTGTAAAGTTTCAAACGTCTCAGCCTGAGTCCGATCAGTTGTGAGTCTGAGACTGAACTCTAGGGCTGCCGCGATTAGTCGACGTCATCCATGACATCGACGCTGAAAATACGTCGACGTCAATATTGAGTCGACGCGTCGGACCCACACAAATTATGCATTTACCTTTTTAGATTTCTAAAACGTTTCATTTCAATTCATTATAACAAATGTTCTTCTTCAATATCACTACATAACGCCGGGTTTACAGGACACACATTTCTCAGCGCCGGTCAACCAAAGATTCTGCTTTCTCCGCTTGTTGTTGTCTGTAACCCATTAAATGTACTGGTTAATGATGATGGTCTTCATAGCCCCCCCCCTCTCTTTCTCTCTCTGTCTATCTGCTTGTAGTGGATGGGCAGAGGGGGTCATTTAATTATGTGATTGGGGAAATAAAAACTCCAGGACAACAGAAGGGGAATACAAACCATGGGATGCATATTTGATCATTTATATCATATAAAATATGTCATTAATATCGTTTAATATAGTTCAATGTTATTCACAACAGTTGATTGACATGTAGGTTTAGCCAATAGGAAGCCCCTATGTTGGAATGTTGTGGACCAATAGGAGGAGGCAATGAATGTGGGGGGCGGGGTCAGACACGGAAGTGAGGACCCGAATGGAGATGTCAACATTAGTACACAGTCGGTCTCACACACATTATTAAGCGAACTCGACAGACTCAACATCGAAACCATGGGTGCAGGGCGCGAGGCGCATCGCAGCCCATGTGAACCGCACAAAGGTTTAACTGGGGGTGGAGAGGAGGCTCCGGGCTTTAAATGAAATGGTCAATTCGATTTTCTTGGAGGAAAATGAATCGTTTAGATTAATCGACTAATCTGTAAAATAGTCGACAGATTAATCGATAGAAAAATTGTGGTTAGTGGAAGCCCTACTGAACTTCATTGATCTCCAGAGAGAAGAGGAAGAACCCACATGTTGATGAACTGTGTGAAACCTGAACTTCTTCAGTCTCTGTTTTCATTCAGGCTGCAGCTGCAGGTTGGAAACATGAAGCATCTTTTTCATATCTGTAGTAATTGTTGAAGCAGCAGAAGCTGATGAGAGAATCTCTGTGGAATCTGAACGATGAATTCAAATTCACAAATCGTGACCGTGTCTGTTGTGTCACAGCAAAATAAAAGATGTGTAACATTTTCCTGAAGTCAAACCCAGACTCCACGTAGATCTCTGGTGAGTGTTTGAGCTGAAACAGAAGAATTACACCAGGATGGATTATTAACAGAGTCTGAGCCGAGCAGGAGTTTTCTTTCCTCTTGAACACTCTGTCTCCCACATTCACAAACATATCAGAAAGATCCTGGTATTTATCAGATGTTTATCTCTGTAAATGTTCTTTATACATTTTTCTTCATGTTCACAGGAGCAGCTCCAGAGCCGCACATCAAGATACTTGGTGAAACAAAGGAAGGAGTTCAGCTGCAGTGTTCTGTTCGAGGTGCGTCTCCAAAACCTAAAGTCTATTTGCTGGATGGTGATGGAGACATTGTTCCTGCTGAAGAACATCAGGTCACTAAAAGAGGAGGCAGATATGACATCATCCTCCAAACGACTGTGACCAAGACCGACCACTATCGCTGTGTCTCCACTCAGGAGGAGAACGAGACTCGTGCTGAGACATATGTACCTGTCCCTGGTGAGTTTCTTTATATTTCTGCTTTTAATCATCCATCATCTACACAACTCATCTTCTGAGAGGGGGCGGGGGGGGGGTGATGCTTCACAGACAGAGACAAACCAGCATCGTTCACACCCACCAGTGATTTAGATCAACCAGTAGAACACAGCCTCATGTCTCTATGGGAGGAAGGTGGAGGAACCAGAGAGAACCCACTGACACAGGGAGAACAAACTGCTGATCACTTCACAGGTTAGAACCCACAACCTTCCTCCTGTGAGGAGACGTGTGTGTAAAGTTTCAAACGTCTCAGCCTGAGTCCGATCAGTTGTGAGTCTGAGACTGAACTCTAGGGCTGCCGCGATTAGTCGACGTCATCCATGACATCGACGCTGAAAATACGTCGACGTCAATATTGAGTCGACGCGTCGGACCCACACAAATTATGCATTTACCTTTTTAGATTTCTAAAACGTTTCATTTCAATTCATTATAACAAATGTTCTTCTTCAATATCACTACATAACGCCGGGTTTACAGGACACACATTTCTCAGCGCCGGTCAGCCAAAGATTCTGCTTTCTCCGCTTGTTGTTGTATGTAACCCATTAAATGTACTGGTTAATGATGATGGTCTTCATAACCCCCCCTCTCTTTCTATCTGCTTGTAGTGGAAGGGCAGAGGGGGTCATTTAATTATGTGATTGGGGAAATAAAAACTCCAGGACAACAGAAGGGGAATACAAACCATGGGATGCATATTTGATCATTTATATCATATAAAATATGTCATTAATATCGTTTAATATAGTTCAATGTTATTCACAACAGTTGATTGACATGTAGGTTTAGCCAATAGGAAGCCCCTATGTTGGAATGTTGTGGACCAATAGGAGGAGGCAATGAATGTGGGGGGCGGGGTCAGACACGGAAGTGAGGACCCGAATGGAGATGTCAACATTAGTACACAGTCGGTCTCACACACATTATTAAGCGAACTCGACAGACTCAACATCGAAACCATGGGTGCAGGGCGCGAGGCGCATCGCAGCCCATGTGAACTGCACAAAGGTTTAACTGGGGGGGGAGAGGAGGCTCCGGGCTTTCTTTGGTGCTGTGCGGCGCGGCGCTACAGAAATGAAATGGTCAATTCGATTTTCTTGGAGGAAAATGAATCGTTTAGATTAATCGACTAATCTGTAAAATAGTCGACAGATTAATCGATAGAAAAATAGTGGTTAGTGGAAGCCCTACTGAACTTCATTGATCTCCAGAGAGAAGAGGAAGAACCCACATGTTGATGAACTGTGTGAAACCTGAACTTCTTCAGTCTCTGTTTTCATTCAGGCTGCAGCTGCAGGTTGGAAACATGAAGCATCTTTTTCATATCTGTAGTAATTGTTGAAGCAGCAGAAGCTGATGAGAGAATCTCTGTGGAATCTGAACGGATGAATTCAAATTCACAAATCGTAAATATGAATCGTGTCACTGAGCCTGGAGACCTTCATCCCTCTGGTGTTTCTATCTGCTCATCACTTCTAGGTTTTGCAAAATTCCGGGAATATTCAAAGTTTATGCATCTTTACTTTAAAATGTACTCTATCTGTGAGTGAGTGAGCATGTTAGTGTTATAAATAAATTGTGCCTTTTGGCTTAGTAACTAAATTGATTCTTTTGAGCTTTATTCCCTCCCGGCCTATCTGAATTATGTTGTGTTGATACAGTGCTACATAGAAGTTCTGGCAAACTTCATTAAATTTTTCTATCTCAACTCAATAGTGTCGCTGATGTGACCGGTTACAGCTCCTAGTGGCGCCGGGGTCTTCAAAAATATTAGAAGGGTCTTGAAAAGTATTGACTTTAATCTCAGGATTGCTGCATATACCCTGAAATAGTTAACCAAACAATTGGATTCGTCGTAATTTTTTTTTTACAATTGATGTATAAATGAATAGAAATAGGCTAAATGAACAGATGAACCATCCTCAATCAGCATGCTCATATATTTCCCCCAGTAATATCATCTAAACTTACCTGACTAGTCCTGCACACTACAGCAGGCCTCACTAGCTCTGCTGTAGTGTGAAGGATGCTGGGAATTATCTGTGCATGTGATGGAGAAATGCACAGTGTAGGGTTGAAATTCAACGTGCAGCGTGTGCTACATTCCATTCATCTTTAAAATAGAGTTTTGAATGATTTTTTTTATTGCTCAGCGTTTAATTTGCGAGCCGAGCTTAACTTCCCATGGAAAGTTTCTTGTCAACCCTAAGACGCTGTCTTCTGTCCTCTCTTTCAGACGCTGGAGGGATGGTTCCTGGTTGGGGTGCAGGGGTTGCTGCTGTTGTTGGTGTTGTTGTTGCAGTTTTATTGACTCTTCTCGTCGTTGGTTTACTATATAAATACCCTGTGTGTAAAAAGAAATCTCCCACTGCAGAACCACCTGAAGAAAGTAAGTTTATTTAACTTATTAAATCAACATAATGATGATGAGCAGACGACAACACAAACAATTCTTCATCTGATGTTTAGAGTCTTGACAGAGACACAAAGATTTCTGTTGGTATTTATCATCGACTGTAGATAGAGACAAACATGACTGTTAATCTATATCACCCCCTGGTGGCTGATGACAGTATAGGTCATAATCCCTTTTTTTATATCCAGTCATTTATGGTGTAGTTGTAAACTCTGTGTGTTTTTCATACTGGAGTTGATTTCCTGTCTTGTTGTTTTTCTTGCTGCAGATCAAGCAGCAAACGGGATTCTTCTGGGAAGTCAGACTCAGACCGATATGGAAACGTCTCTGTAGCGTCCGTCTGCTCCGCCCTCTTCACTCTGTCACATGATCTGTGAGGTCTGCTGCTGCAGCTAGTGTGTCTGTTCTGTTGAAAAGCTTCAGAGTGACGACCACACAACACTGTTAATTTAAAGATAATGATGTCATCATGACGTCACTTCCACCGCGTGAGGGACATTTGAGGAGCGACTGAACTGATTCCAACACGTCCTCCTTTCCCTGAGCAACGACGCCACCACCTGGTGGATCCTTATCAGGCCAACATATCCCACAATGCATTGCTCTTCAGTGACTGAACCGTTCAAAGCTCATTTCGACCATGGCGACCGCACAGAAAAAGAGGAAAGTTGACACGAGGGCCGCCGCTTTCAAGAGAGATGGGAATTACAGTTCTTTTTCACAGAAATTGAGGCAATTGCCTTCCACGTAACACTGTGGCACGGAGAGTCGAGAACATATCGTCAGCTATTCAGAGACAACTGAGGGACAGGGAAGTGACTTTTTGCACCGATGCTTCTGACACTGCACAGCTCTTGATTTTTATTTTTGAGAGGAGTTGACGACAACATGAACGTAACAGAGGAGCTGCTTAACCTCCAAAGCCTTAGAGACCAAACCAGAGGAACGGATCTGTTCGCTTCTCTTTGTTCAGCTGCTGATGATATGAAACTACCGTGGTGTAAAGTTTCTGGGTCATTACCGATGGTGCGCCAAACATCTCGAATGTGATCATGTTATCAATCAATCAATCAATCAAATTTTATTTGTATAGCCCATATTCACAAATCACAATTCATCTCATAGGGCTTTAACAGGGTGTGACATCCTCTGTCCTTAACCCTCAGCAAGAGTAAGGAAAAACTACTAAAAACCATTTTAACAGGTAAAAATACGTAGAAACCTCAGAGAGAGCCACATGTGAGGGATCCCTCTCCCAGGACGGACAGAAGTGCAATAGATGCCACATGCAGGAGAACATCATCAATAATCAAAGTCTCTAGCAGCATTTGATGAGGGTAGACATCCCGAAGGACAACCCCAACATGACATGCCAAGCAGTCCCGTTGCAATCACAGTCCATGCTCAGCAACCATCCAGACCACGATCCACCATCCAGACCAGACGCCACTCCAGTCCTCAGTCACCGTCCACCGCCGCCCACCAGGACCCATCACGAGCCACCACCGCGGTCCTGGTCCACCGCCCGTGCCCGATGCCAACGTGACACAGGGTCCGCCACCAGCACCACGATCAGCCCACATGACTCAGAATCCGCCACAATGGATCCACCACCGCGACCCCCGGTGCACGATCCACAAACCGCAATCCATGGTGCGGCCACAGAGGCCCTGGATCTGCGGGTGATAAAGCAAAGGGATTCCGGGGAAGGGGGATAGGGATGGAGAAGAGGAAGGAGAAGCTGGAAAGAGAAGCTCCGTGTGTCATGTGTCATAAAATAGAACAAGTAACGTTCTGGCGCACTAATTAGCTTTAACTATATGTTTTATCAAAAAGGAAGGTTTTGAGTCTACTCTTAAACAAACAGATGGTGACTGCCTCCCGAACTGAAAGTGGTAGATTATTCCACAGCCCAGGGGCTTGATGGCTAAAAGCTCTGGCTCCTACTCTACTTTTAAAGACTTTAGGGACGACAGCCTGAATTCTGGGAGCGGAGTGCTCTAGCGGGTTTATAAGGTACTAACAGCTCTTTAAGGTAAAAAGGCGCCATATTATTAAGGGCCTTGAAGGTGAGGAGGAGAATTTTAAATTCTATTCTAGATTTAACTGGAAGCCAGTGTAGCGATGCTAATACTGGAGAAATGTGCTCTCTTCTCTTTGTTCTTGTCAGGACACGTGCTGCAGCATTTTGGACAAGCTGTAGAGTCTTTAACGACTTACTGCTGGAGCCTGATAATAATGAATTACAATAGTCCAGTCTCGAGGTAACAAAGGCGTGGACTAGTTTTTCTGCATCTTTTTGGGAAAGGACATGTCTGATTTTTGAAATATTACGCAAGTGGAAAAAGGCGGTTCTAGAAATTTGTTTTAAGTGACTATTAAAGGATAAATCAGGATCGAAGATCACTCCCAAGTTCCTGACTGTTTCATTGGAAGCAAGGGCAATGTCGTCTAGCGCAGCTATATCATTAGATAATGTATCTCTAAGGTGTTTGGGGCAAAGTATTATAACCTCTGTTTTGTCTGAGTTTAATAAGAGAAACTTGCGGGTCATCCAGGTTTTCATGTCCTTGAGACATGTTCGAAGTTTAGTTAATTGATTACTTTGTTCAGGTTTTATTGATAAGTATAACTGGGTGTCATCCGCATAGCAGTGGAAATTTACCGAGTGTGTCCTGATAATGTTTCCTAGTGGAAGCATATATAATGAGAATAAAATTGGGCCGAGCACAGAGCCCTGTGGAACACCATGGTTAACTTTGGTGCGCACAGATGACTCATCATTAATTTGCACGAATTGGGAGCGATCAGAAAAGTACGATTTAAACCAGTTAAGGGCGGTTCCATTAATGTTAATTAACTGTCTGAGTCTTTGTAATAAAATTTGATGGTCAATTGTGTTGAATGCTGCACTGAGATCTAACAGAACGAGGACAGACACAAGTCCCTGATCTGAGGCTATTAAAAGGTCATTAGTGACTTTTGTCAAGGCTGTCTCTGTACTGTGATTGGCTCTAAACCCCGACTGAAAGTCTTCATATATTATTTTCCTGGAGAAACTCACACAGCTGATTGGCAACAACTTTTTCTAAGATTTTAGACCTGAAGGGGAGATTAGATATTGGCCTGTAATTGGCTAAAACCTCTGGGTCTAGGGTGGGTTTTTTGAGTAGGGGTTTGATTACAGCTATTTTAAAAGACTGTGGTACATAACCTGATGATAATGACAGATTGATTGTATTAAGTAACGAACTATCAATTAGGGGCAGAATTTCTTTAAGTAATTTGGTAGGAATGGGATCTAAGATACAGGTTGTTGGTTTAGAACCTGAGATTAATTTGGTAAACTGATCACGGGTGATCAGAGAGAAGCTGTCTAAGTAATGGGTAGGATTCTCAGCCGTTTCTGAGATCTCTGTTGCTGGGAGGGTATTAGTGCCAATTGAGGGCAGGAGATGGTTGATTGTATTTCTAATAGTTTGAATTTTATCATTAAAAAAGGTCATAAAGATATTGCTATTTAGGGATGGAGGAATACTGGGTTCGGTGGAGGTGTGACTCTCTGTCAGCCTGGCTACAGTGCTGAAGAGAAACCTGGGGTTGTTTTTATTCTCTTCTATTAGTTTTGAATAGTGGGTGGCTCTTGCTTTGTGGAGCCTTTTTATATTCTTTAACACTATTCTTCCAGTCTATTAGATTTTCAACATTGTTGCTGGAGCGCCACTTCCTTTCTAGTTTTCTTGATAATTGTTTTAACTCATTTGTCTGGGAATTATACCACGGAGCTAATTTACTATGTTTGACATTTTTCTTTTTTAGAGGGGCTATTGAATCTAATGTTAAATGTAATGAGTCTGCAGAGCTATCGATGTTATGAAACCAGTTGTAAACAGGGGAGACCTCCTTCAGCTGCTTCTGGACTCATGACTAGAGAAGTCTCCATATGAGATGTTGGTGCCACGATTACTGACAGAGGAAATATCACAGGTCCACGATTCTCCCGATGGCCAGTGTCAGTGGAAATAGTCTGTTACTTCAGTTTCCTCTTCTCAACTAACGTTTCAGTGGCTCACACACAAATCACCTGACGTTCCAGAGGCAGGACACCGTAGTTGGATATCGTAGTTTTACCAATTCTTGCCATTATGAAATCGTGCTTATGGTCAAATCTGTTAATCCCAACATATCCAGAGATGAGTTTGACCATCCTGGTCTGGATTACACTTGCTCTCGTGTGGATGTTGTTGGGCAAGGTTCGGTGTCTCTCTCGTCACAGTGCAGCTAACAGGAGAATGTCAGGGACCTTATGTAGATGCTGTTTCAGATCATGATGCTGTAGCTCTGAAGAAAAGGAAAATATCAGGCTTTAGATTTTTAGGAAATTGAAGGAAAAGAAGTGATAAGGGATTCATTTGAATATATTTTTGTAACCATGTTATCAGGTTATCAGCCATAATGTGTAAGCTATCAAAGTCTACCCTAAAAATCTGAGACTTTTTTCTTCCAATTTAAAGCTTTATTTCGCTACATATTCCATTTCAGTGGAATTAGTCTATTGTCACTGTTGTGAATTGTGAGCTCACGAACTCAATGCACAAGCGTTCTTGTTAACGTAAGTTTACATTTTTATGGGACCATGTTTTAAAGGGTAACCTGGGAAATGTGACTCCTGCCATATATGAAGCCTTACAAGTATTTATTATTGAACGAATGTAACACTTGTTTTTAAGTCCAACTATACCATATTTTATATAAACTAAACTTACAATTTAGTAGCACTTAGATGATTCCTTATAGCATATGTAGTATGAAATGGTATTTAAATATTATATTTGGGTGGTAGTCTTTTTCCTTTGTTAAAAACCGAACATGTCTTGAATGTCTTTTTACTGTGGATACATGTTACAGAGTTTCAGCTGCCAAGTGAATTTTACTGTAAGAAAAATTTGTACAAACAAAGAATATTTTATATTTAGAGTAATTTCTGTTCTCTTTATATTTACTACTTTTTTGAATTATTCTGATATTTTAATATAAAAACACAGACTCCTCAGATGTTTCTGTATTGCAGCTAAAGTGAATCTTATTCCTCTGTGCCTGCTCAACATGTGACCAAAGCATTATATCATGATACACTGTGACACCTGCGGAAATAAAACAAACTGAGTGAGTCTTGAATCTGTTTCCTATTCCTGTGAACACGATATCTCAAGAACAACTTAAGGGAATTTTTGAAAATATGGTGCAAACGTTCAGTGTAACTCAAAGAGGACGGTTGTGGCTGTGCAGTGGGTCGTCCTCTAACCAGGAGGTTGGTGGTTCGATCCCCGTCTTCCCCATTCCTGCTGCGTGCTGATGTGTCCTTGAGCAACACAGCCGATGAGACCTTTCATTCGATTTTGGTGGTTAAAGGTCAAAGTGACGTTATATCAATCGTATGTAGATGAAACCTGCACTGGTGCGACCCCCAGTACAGGAGCTCTCTCTCTCTCTCTCTCTCTCTCTCTCTCTCTCTCTCTCTCTCTCTCTCTCTCTCTCTCTCTGTGTTGGAGTGCATGTTGGGAGTGAGTGAGCTGGAGAAAAGTTTGTTCAAATTGTTTGATTTTTCTACCTGTTTTCTTTGCTCTTTTTCCCTCTGCACTTGTAGTAGAGGTGTTTTTTGTTTCTGTGTGAGTGACATTGTCATGAGCAGCAGTTTTTAGTTGTGTGTTTGTGCAGCATGGCTGCTGCAGGTAGAGGCTCCGGCCTCCACAAGTTGACACGGCGACACGGCATCAAACTGTGTCCGGCTGTGGACTGCTCGGTGGAGGAGGTCGGTCTGGCTGTAGGTGAGGTTGTGGGGTATGACAGTGTGAAGTCGGCCTCACGTATGAACAGTGCTGTGGTGGTGTTTGTAGAGGGCATTGAAAAAGCTAACCAGCTACTGGAGAGTGGAGTGGTGATTCAGGGCTCCTTCACACCTGTGTTGTCCCTGGATGATCCAGTCAGGAAGGTCCTCATTTCTAATGTCCCCCCATTCCTGAAGAATGAGCTAATAGAGAAAGAACTGGCCAGACATGGACAATTAATGTCCCCCATAAAAATGATCCCCATTTACAGTAGATCTCCACACCTCAAACATGTCGTGTCTTTTAGGAGACACGTGTTTATGGTGCTCAAGAAAAGTGAGGAAGAGTTGAACCTGGTTTTTAGTTTTAAAATTGAGGAGTTCAACTACACAGTGCATGTAACATCAGGGAACATGAAATGTTTTGGCTGTGGGAGGGAGGGACACCTGATCCGCTTGTGCCCGGACAGAGCCGGTGGGGGCCAGTCGGCTGCCTCTGCATCGGGCCCCCGCCTGCCTTGGCGGTCGATGGTTCCGCTGCTCCTGCACCGGGGCCCCCGCCGGCCTTGGGGGGTGCTGGGGCCTCTGTCCTGATGGAGCCGCGGGGCGAAACACCAGGTTCACGGGGGGAGGACATTGAGGACGTCCATCAGGAGAACGAGGTCAGAAACACTCAAACAGACACTAGAGGAGCAGAGGCAGAGCTCTCTGATGATTTCTACACCTTCACCAGCATCCGGACCTTTTTACAACAGACTAAGGGCTCAGACTGGTTAAAGTAGAGGACTTCTTCCCTGATTTGAAATTTTTCCTCCACTCAGTGAGACACTCCGTGTTGAAGGATGAGGATGACCCGTGGTTCACAAAACAGGAGTTTTACCGCCTGAAAAAAATAATGGCAAAAATCCGAGCCCAATTGGCCACTTGATGTTTAAACCCTGTCTGTTTTTCCTCTGTCTGTTTTGACCCTTTATGTTTTGGTCTAAAGACACTCTCATCCAACCTGGTCTGGAGACCAGTGGCCTGTGCCATACTGGAGCGGTGTGGCCCTCACCTGGACTACGCTGCAGGTCTGGCCTCACGTTTGGGGGATCAGGTCAGTCAGGTGGTCAGCCTCCTGCTGAGAGGCTGGAACCAGCAGCTGACTCACCCTGACCTTCAGTTGATCACTGTGATGGACTCATTCAGCCGGACCCCAGTGATCCTCTTCCCGATGAAAATTTAAAAGTTTAAAATCTGTTTTACATCAGAAAGGACAAGACTCTGACATCTACGTGTTTACAATGTTTGCCCTTGATGATCGGTATAAATACTCTGTGTATATTTACATCAACCAGCCTCGTCCACTCGCACGTATAAAACTGTTCTGTGGACATTATTTGAAATGAACCTTTGTATAGTTTATCATCAATGCAGAAGCTGGAACTTTAATTTCAGGTCAGAATATGAACCCCCACTGAGGAGGTTATGTTTTCACCTCCTGTTCGATAATGAGCTCGGACCTTTTTCAATATTTCCGTTGTTTCCTCAGAGAATAATTCACGGATCTTGATGAAAACCATCAGATGTTTACAGGACTGATATTAACGAGTGTGTGTGATTGAGTGCAGATCCAGAACCATCAGGATCTGGTGGATTTAACTGGTTTCCTCAGGGGCCTGTTGGGTCGGGGGGAGACTCGAGCTCTGCTGAGTCATGATCTATTTCTGCACTTTGTTATAGCTCCACATTTACAAGAAAAATCTGATTATTATTAATTATACAAAAATTATACAAAAAGGTTACGAGCAAAAGGTTTATTATTCGTTAAGATAAGAATTTATTGATATGAAGGAAAATTGACAAGTTTCTCAATATAAAATATCCTGAAAACTAAAGTGATAAATCAAAACTTTGTGTTTATTT